>NC_067307.1:2008500-2153104 GCF_020740795.1 Apus apus | reverse complement strand
CTCACTGGGGTTTCTTTTTTGGAAGCCGTGGTTGTTCGGGGGGGTGGGGAGGGGGCTCTTTTTAGGGATCCTTGGTTGTGGGGGGGCTCTTTTTAGGAACCCTTGGTTGTTGGGGGGGGCTCTTTTTAGGAATCCTTGGTTGTTGGGGGGGGCTCTATTTAGGAACCCTTGGCTTTTAGGGACCCTTGGGGTTGGGGGGGTTCTATTTAGGAACCCTTGGCTTTTAGGGACCCTTGGGGTTGGGGGGGTTCTATTTAGGAACCCTTGGCTTTTAGGGACCCTTGGGGTTGGGGGGGTTCTATTTAGGAACCCTTGGTTTTTAGGGACCCTTGGGGTTGGGGGGGTTCTTTTTAGGAACCCTTGGGGTTGGGGGGGTTCTATTTAGGAACCCTTAGTTGTTTTTAGGAACCCTTGCTTGTTGGGGGGGTTCTATTTAGGAACCCTTGTGACTGGCGGGGGGGTCTCTTTTTAGGAACCCTTGTGACTGGGGTGGGTCTTTCTAGGAACCCTTTTTTTAAGGCACTGCAGAGGGAGTGGGACTCCTGGTGCTTGAGTTCCAACAGAGCTCTTGGTCCTGGGGAAATCCCCTTCCCCCCCTCATCTTTAGGAAGGCCTTAATTGTTACAAAAAGGATCCCTTTTTCTTCATCCATCTTGTACCAGTTTCCCAGGTATAAACTACAGGATCAATCTCTTGGGGACACCTGAAGGTAAAGATACAGTATAAACTAGAGGAATAGGGCCTAAAAAGGTGATCTGGTGGCTTTGTGATCTGTTTTTCATCTCCAAGAACATGGCCAAAGAGTTTAAGTGCTACTGAATATTAATTGAACCTCAAATATGAAGTATGGATGGAAACGTGGCAGAAAACAGAATGAAATGAGTGATGTGACTTGCTAAGACTGCAAGGGAAGTGTCTTTTTGGAGTTTCTACTTTCCTGTCATTGCAGAGCATCTGATGTAGGGGCCTTTTTTTCTTCTGAAGGCAGAAGCCATGTTGAAATCTCCTCTTTTTTGTCTTCCTTGGCAGGATTATTGTGCCACCAAGTGGTCTGTCCTACGGGAACGTTTTGACCGTGGGCTTTATGCCTCACATGCTGATCTCCACAGGCTGAAGTGAGTGTTTTTGTCCAGCAAATCCCTTCATGCACAGCTGCCAGGGAGAGGTGACATCCACATGATCTATATAAATCATGGAAGGTGTGAATATAACCAGAAATATTCCACCAGCCATCAGAAAGCACTGATCATTGTGTCTAATCGTGCTCTTCAGTCCTCTGGGATTCTCCAACCTGCTGGCCTGACTTGATGCCACTCTTTCTGTAGGTACCAGTGTTTCAAGTCTGCCTGGATGTATGAAGTATTTCACAGTGGCTTCTCTTTTCCTGTGAGTTACAGCAATTTGAAAACAGCTCTGCAGGTTTATGACAAGGAGGTGCAGTGGACCCTGGGAGCCATTCTCTACCGGACCCGGTTTTTACCTTTAAGGTACCAGTTGGTCACTCCAACCTGTGGAAAGAGGTTCCCACCCAACCTTGGGTGGGAAGTCTGGGGTTTGAGAAAGGGAAGACTCAAAGGGTTGGAAGGGAGCTCTGGAGATCAGCCAGTCCAACCCCTCTGCTAGAGCAGGATCCCCTAGAGCAGATCCCACAGGAACACGTCCAGGAGGGGCTGGAATGTCTCCAGGGATGGAGACTCCACAACCTCCCTGGGCAGCCTGTCCCAGGGCTCTGTCACCCTCAGAGTCAAGCAGGATTTTCTCCTCTTCAGGTCAAACCTCCTGTGCTCCAGTTTGTGCCCATGCCCCTTGTCCTGCCCTGGACACCCTGAGCAGAGTCTGGTCCCCCCTCCTGCCACCCCCTGGAGATACTGATCAGCACTGAGGAGATCCCCCCTCAGGCTCCTCTTCTGCAGCTGAGCAGCCCCAGCTCTCCCAGCCTTTCCTCCCAGGCAGATGCTCCATCCCCTCAGCATCTCAGTGCCCTGTGCTGGCCTCTCTCCAGCAGCTCCTTGGCCTTGAGGAACTGGGGAGCCCAGAACTAGGCATGCTTTTCCAGCTGGGGCCTCATCAGGACAGAGCAAAGAGGGAGAACTTGGGAATGGTGCTAGCAAAGCATCTGACAGGCAGGGGGAGACATCAAGTCGTTTCTGGAGCATTATGTAAAGCCTGAGTCCATATTTCAGGTACTTCCAGTCATGCTTCATAAAAGTGTTCAGCCAAACTGGGCTGTGTGTCTTGTCCTGAGATAGTTTGCAGGCCAGGTTTGGTTTGCAGCTGATGCCTCTCATCCCTCTGATTCTTTTCAGAGACATCCAACAAGAAAACTTCCGGGCAAGTCACTCCCATTGGAGGAGCTTCTCCTTTGTTTACAACCACTACTTGTTCTCAGTGTGTTTCCTGGTTGTGCTGCTCTCCATCCTGCTCTACCTGCTGAGGCTCAGGAGGATCCACAGGCGGATGCTCCGCAACGGCTCCTCTGCTTCCCTCTGGATTGAGGAAGGTCTCCCCCCACAGAAGATCCCAGGACCCTGATGAGATGCTGTGCTGGGGAGCTTTTAGTGGACATGCAACTCAAAAAAAAAAGCCATTTTTGCCTCAGGGTTCCTCCTTTTTGTCCCTTGAAAGCATTGGAGAAGATGGCTTGGAGGGTGTCCTGCAGCTGGCTTTGGAGTCGAAGGAAAATGGGGTCAACTTGGCTTAGTCTCATTAGACAAAATCTGCCAAAAATGACTTTTCTTTAAAATCTTGCACTTTTGTGTGTCATGGGGTGAGCAAAGACTCATCAGTAAGTGAGCAGCAGCAGCTTAAGCTGGGTATGGTAAGAGAATGAGTGTGAGTTCTCATCCTTTGGGTGAGATTGTGGACTTCTGTCAGCTAGGATGAATGAGGACTGGTTTTTATTTCCTTTTCCAGGTTCCAGGATGGGTATCACTTGAATTCTTAAATTCTGAGTCTCTTCAAAGAAAAGGAAGTGCAGGGTTTTCAAAAGCAGTAAGGAAACAACCTCTTAGGAGCTTCATCCGAGTTAATAATCTGGGATAAATTCTGTGCTGGAGAAGGAAAATCTATTGCACCCAATGCTGTGCTTCCATAGAACTGCTTGAATCAGTTTATTTGTGAATTTCCCCTTTTTGTCTTGGAATCTCTAGCCTCCTGGTGGCAAAAGTTGCTACTTTTTAATCCTTTGTTTCTGGTTTATGATCATTCAGATCTCTCTGGAGCTCCAGAGAACTGGAATAGACCTTTGTTCCTGCTAGAGTAGCCATGCACAGTGTCTCTGTTTTTGAGTCCTCTGATTTAATTTATATTTTATTTAAAACGGTTGATTTTACTTGAAAGTCAATTTGTCCATGATTAAAAGTGGGATTTATATGAACCTTTTGGTGTGTGGGTATTTTATTGCACAGTAGCACTTGGCACTGGATCCAACTGGCAGGACTTGCTTCTCTTCTAGTACGTGTGAACATGTTGGAAAACTGGAGCCTGTTGGAGAAGTAGACACATGGATCCCATTTCTATCATACTGAAGGTGCAGTTTTAGTTAAAAATCTAGCTAGTCTGGATTGTTGTTTCATTTTGATAAGCTTGCTTTTGCCTTTGGATAGGAAATTTAGGTTTGAACTAAATTTAGGTGCTCAACATCCTGCTCCTTCCATCCAGTGTCTGGTAGGTGACTGGAGGGATTAACTGGGTAAGTGGTGACATGTGGGAAGGGCAGTGGGGTCTTGAACTGAATGTTCAGGAGTAACTAATAGCTTCTTCCTTTGTAAAGCTGAATTTTATATCTATTTTTCATGTATTATTTTATCTCCTACCCCACTGATCCAAGCCCTTCACCAGCTGAGTCTCTTTGGCACTGGGCAATTTTTGGAGCAGCATCTGAGTGAGTGATGAGATAATGAACCTCTGACTTGTGATGTCTGGAACTGAGCTCCAAACTTGTTGCACTTGGAGGCTGATAAAGACTTATCAGGCAAGTGACACTGGCAGTTGGTGCAGAGCCTGTGCTTCCCCTGGCAATTAGAGCAGGGCCTCTAATTGCATGTTTAGATAGAGCAGTCCCCTTTGGACAAGAGCTGATGTGAGGGGAGAAGTGGAGAGGAATTATCATCCAGGCACCTCTTAGCAGAAGAGATAGTGTCTCAAATGCAGCAAAGAAAAAACAAACAACCCCAACCAACACAAAAAATGCCAGGAAGAAACACAGGAAGATCATAAAAGCATTAAGTTGTAGGAAAAATGTTTCAAACCTACAAGAGTTTCCTTTTAGATGCTGCAGTTTTTTTCTCTTAGTGAAGCTCTTAACTTGTAACAATGCCAAAAAAATCTTAGTTGAGCTTCACAATTGAGTCTTAAATGAAGCAGGATTTAATTTTGATGAATTGATGGCCAGTTCCCCTGGAGTTGATTGGTATTAAATGCTGGACAGTTGTGCAAAGAAACCTGTTGTGGCCTTGCCTGGGGTGGTATAAACATTTCTGAAAGGAAAACCAATTCTCTGAGGATCCCCACAAGATTTCAGTGTTGCTGTTTTTATCTTGTAGGATGGACTGTGCACATGGAAGTGTGTGGGTTTGAGAAGGTGTTGGTGGGAGAAGGTGCAGCCAGCAGCTTGGTGGTGGCACTAGGGACAGACAGGTACAGCTTCTGGGGGACAATAGCACAGACTGAGCTTGTGCTGGAGAGTTTCCACACATTTCCTTGAAAGCACAGACTGGGGGGTGAAGATACCAAGTTGTGTGGAACATGAAGGAAGAGAAGATGAGGGTGAGAAAGTGATCAGGGGAAATGGGACATGACTGGGAAGGAAACTTCCTCATCCCCTGCCTGCTCTGAACTGTACACTGTCTTTTTTTTCCCATTGATTATTTTGTCTCCTCCAGGATCCTAGCCTTATTTTCCTGCTTTTTCTGGTGCTTTGGTTCAGGAAGGGCAGAATAAAGATGACCCACCACCCCACCTCCTCCTAGAATGGTAAGAAGGCACTGGCAGCAGAGATGGGTTGTGGGAGCAGCTCCTGTTCATGATGAAAATGTGTGAAGAACCAAATTCAGACAAGTCTAGAGCTAAGAGTTTCAACAAGCTCTTCTAATTTATGCAAAATAGTGCAGAGAGGTCTGGTTTGTATTAATTTTTCCCCTTCTTTCAGGTATCAGGTGGTAAATTGATAAGTTGAGCAGGTGTTAGGGTGCTTGAGGGTGACATGGAGGTGAACACTTATCTCCAAAGCTAAAAGCAGCTGCCTCTTATCTCCCTGGGCACTTGCTTTCCTTTTTTGCTGCTGCTTTTATGTCTTGCCTGGTGTGGTGTTGATCTAAGAATTATGGGGAAGGGGCTGATTCACTGAACCTTTGCCCCTCAGCTGTTCCATCCATGGAGATGTGGAACATTCTGTGAGCTTTTGGGAGCTGAGCACTGTGCAAAAGCAGCACTGGGACCCAGTTTCCTTCCAGCAAGGTGGGAGTTAAGTCCCTTCATCTCACACAGAGGCAGCTGAATTAATTAAGTGTCCTAAAAGTGCACAGGAGAAAACCATCTTACTAATTAGAGGCAAGAACCTGTAAGGGCTGGGAGAGGAGAATGCTGAGGAGGAACAGGTGGTGCTGTGCTCTCACCTGGTGCTTTTTGGCAACATTTCTGCTTCTCTGAGGTCTTTAAGCTTCCAAGTCAAGTTTTTGGGGCCCTGTTGGAGAAGGGATGGGATTTTCATGGCTGTGGAACCACAGGAAGGTGCAGTAGAAGAGTGGTGGGATGCTGTGGAGGGGAGCTAAGTGGCTGGCAGTGAGGAGCTGAACTGGAAAATGAAGCCCAAAGCCAACTGGTGGCTTTGGATGCAGTTGGCAGCAGCCCTGGGGTGCTTTGCTTGGAGAAAAGTGAGTGGATTTCAGCTGATTTTTAGATCTAAAAAGCTTGATGATGTTTTACTCTGTGCCTTTGGAAGAGTAGAGCACCCATGACTTGGAGCTTCTGGTTTTGTCTGTGTGAGGTCCATCCTGTGCCAGCTTTGGCTGAGTTTGTCACGTTGCTCTTTGCTGTGGAATGGTGGGGAGATGCAGGAGAAGTGGGGTTGGGAGGCTGTGGAGGGGAGCCAAGTGTGCAGAGTGGTTTCTAGTGAGCAACTCCAGTAGAAAATGAAGCCTAAAACTGGGGGGTTTGGATTGATTTGGCAGCAGCCCTGGGCTGGGCTGGTGTTGCCTGAGGAGAAGTGAGTGGGCTTGATGAGACCTGAGTCTGGACTTGATGATATTCAAGGTCTTTTCCAGCCTTGGTGATGCTGGGAGTGTGTTGAGAGGGGTTTCAGCAGCTTTTTGGATTTCAAAGGTTGATTGGCCTTTTGCCTTGGGGAAGAGAAGAGACTTTTGGAGCCTGGCTTTATCTGCATGAGGCCCATCCTGTGCCAGCTTGGGGTGAGCTCCCTGCCTGCTCCTCTCTGCTGAGCCTGACAGGACCCTGGGTGCCTTGAATTGCTGTGAGAGCTTAAAGCCCACAAGGCCCAGGGAGGAAACACTGATTTTTTTTTTTTTTTTTTTTTTTCCCAAGCAATCAGCTAAGTGCCAGACCCTGCATGCCTGGATTTACAAGTCTGCTGTGCTTTTTGGTGCTTGGACTATCCTGTGTTTGCACATCCAGCTCTCAGCTTCTTGGAAAATCTGCCTGCAGTGACCCAATCATTAGACTTAGTGTGTGTGTGTGGTGGGTTTTTTGGTTTCATTTTCCCTTCTCCTCCTCACCCCCTCCAGGGTTTGCAGGATGGAGCTCTGGAAGAGGAAGTTTGTGATGTCTCCTGAAAAGCCTACTTATTCTTCTTGCAGCTCCAGATGAAGCCTTTCCATCCCACCCCTGGACAAACCTGCTCTAAAGAAGCTGCACTGACCCCACCAGGGAAACATGATTCCTTGGAGAGACTGAGCAATACCTGTTGTCACTCAGCACCTGCTCCTGGGCTCAGATTCCCAGTTACAATGGTAATGTTGATCTGTTTAGGTTTCTTTCTGCATTAACATGCTTTCTTTTCTTTGTTCTGCTTCTCCTATTCACCTTGTCCTTTCTCCAGGTCCATTAAGGCCAGGGAAGGCATGTAGGAGAGCAGAGAGGGGAGGGAAGGGCACTGCTCTTTGACCTGTCCCAGTGACCTGAAATGGACAGGGAGTGATCCTGAAGCTTTTTGGCTTCATGGCCTCTTAAATGCATCACTCTTCTTTTTGTTGGTGTGTGGGGAAAATGTCTCAAGCAAGAAAGGCCCAAATGTGGCCCCTCATGGAAGAAGGGGTTGGGAGACAAAAGTCTATTCAGGAGAGAGGCTGAGTGTGATGGGGAGTGTGGGGAAGGGAGGAAGCACATGGCTCCTCCAGGAACACCAGCCCTGGGGAGCAGCTTGTGGAAACAAAAGGGTTTTCTGTCCCTGCAGCCACTTAGTGAAGGGGACAGTCAATAGTGGTGACTTGATAGCTGAGCAGGGGCACCTTGTTCTTGCTTGTCCCATTGTTTCTGCCATTGTTGCTACTAAATAAGGCATGAAGCTCATTGAGAGCCAAAATGAGCCTGGTGAGGACTTGCTGTGTCCTTCTCCCTGGGCACCAGCTTCTTTCTGGGCAGTGTTCAGGGGACCTGGTCCTGGCAGGTGTTTTTCAGGTCACCCTCCCTTTTGAAGAATGGGAGAATGACAGTGACTTTCTCACCTGCTTGTGTCTAAAGGTCTTTGGATTGGTGGGAAGTGGCTTGGGACTGGGTTGGTGGTGTCCTCCTGGATGGTGGGTGCTTTGTGCTGCTGGAGATAGGTTTTTAGAGTCCTGATCTTACAATCATGAGATGGTTTGGGTGGGAAAGGACCTGAAAGAGCATCCAGATCCAACCCCCTGCATGGGCAGGGACACCTCCCACCAGCCCAGGCTGCTCCAAGCCCCATCCAACCTGCCCTTCAACACTGCCAGGGCTGGGGCAGCCACAGGTTCCCTGGGCAGCCTGGGCCAGAGTCTCACCACCCTCACAGCACAGAATTTCCTCCTCATGTCCAACCTCCATCTCCCTCTCCCAGTTCTTAATCCTCAGAAGGGAGTGCTCAGCACCCTGGTACCAGGCAACACAAATGCACTGAATTCACAGATGTGATGTCCAGGTTTTCCTGAGCTCCAAATGCTTTCCAGGGTCCTGGAAGTTCATAGCTTCGTGGTCCCTGCTACAGGTAATGTGCAGAGAAGGGCAGAATGTGAACCTAGAGATTGCAGATGTTTTCTATTCCAACATCCTGTGTGTATGGCACTTGCCCAGCAGTTCTGTGCTGGTGGCTCCAGTGGTGACTTGCAAACAGGATTCCAACAGTGCCAAGTTGCTTCCCTGTTAGGTGAGCACTCTGGGATGCCCTGGCTGAATTCTGGCAGGCAGTGATTTTGGAATAACTCTTAGGGCATCACCTGCATTGAAAGCTGGGTGTCCTAAGCACCTTGTTGGTCACACAGACATGAAGGGTGTTAATGAAATGGTGGGATCAGACCCAAGGGGGTTGAATCCATCTCCTTCCCAGCTGTTCCCTTCTGGATCCCATGTCCTGCCCTTGCAGGGAGCCCTTTGCACCCTCAGCAGCTGGAGTCTCTGTCCTTGAACTAATTGAGCTTCTGCAGAAGAGCAGAGACTGTCCTTGTTAGGACATGTTCTTTGGCCTGTCACAGTGAATCAGCACAAAAGATGTTCCAGCAGATGTTTCCTTCCTGCCTTTAAAGGCTGAGGAGGGATTTGCTGCATTTGCCTGGGAAGAATGGAGACAAGACACTGTTCTTGAGCATCCCCCCCTTTCACAACCAAAAAGGCTTTGTTCTGTCCAGTTCCTCCCCTCTTCTCCCTTGCTCCTGGACAGAGCTTTCCAATCACAGCAGGATGAATCCCCACAGACTGGATGGGAGGGCAGTTCTGTCTGCTCAGGGCACTCCAGGGCTAGAAATCCCTTCTCTGCCTCTTGACCCCTGGACACGAGTCTGTGCCTTGCTGGTAGGAGGGGAACTCTTGCCCTCTAGCGGGAGGGGATGGGAAGATTCCAGCACCTCTGTCATTCCTCAGGATAAGAAGTAATTAAGTGCAGCTCCTTCCCAGACATTCAGTATGTGGATCAGTTCACTGCACGGGTGGGATCAGCTCCCCACGGTGTTGCCACTGCCTGGAATGGGTGAAGCTGGGCTTCTCAAACTCTTCCTTTCTAGAAATCTCAGTCTTTACATTTTTTAGGAGCAGAACTTTTTGTTTGGAGCCTTTTATACTCATCTCCCTGATGGCTGAGTTGCATGGAGGGGGCCATGGAGATGGTCTGAGAGCTGGAGCCCCTCTCCTCAGGGGACAGGCTGGGAGAGTTGGGGTGTTCAGCCTGGAGAAGAGAAGGCTCCAGGGAGACCTTAGAGCAGCTTCCAGTGCCTGAAGGGGCTCCAGGAAAGCTGGGGAGGGGCTTGGGACAAGGGCAGGGAGGGAGAGGACAAGGGGGCAGGGATGGAAACTGGGAGAGGGAGATGGAGGTTGGAGATGAGGAGGGAATTCTTTGCTGTGAGGGTGGGGAGAGCCTGGCCCCAGGTGCCCAGGGAAGCTGTGGCTGCCCCATCCCTGGCAGTGTTGAAGGGCAGGTTGGATGGGGCTTGGAGCAGCCTGGGCTGGTGGGAGGTGTCCCTGCCCATGCAGGGGGTTGGATCTGGATGACCTTTCAGGTCCTTTCCCACCCAAACCAGTCTGTAGGCATGGGGAAGGATACTGGTGTTGCTTGTCAGGCCACCTGTGTGTTGTCAGGAGGTTCCTGAGGGGAAGTTGCCTTTCAGCAGCTGACTCCTTGGATCAGTGCTCAGAGACAGGCAGGATCTGTGAGTAATTGCTCTTACAGATGGAGAATGAGAAGTGCTTGCCAAGTATCCTGCTTGGGAAGCTTCCTTAGTCTAGGAAAATCGGAAGTTCACATTCCAGTTGGGACATTTCAGGACTAAGTGGCCTCTTCCCCACCCCTACTGTGAAAGGTTAAGGAGAGAAATGTGAGGAAGATGTATGTGCTGCTCTGCTGTCCACACTGCCTGGGACTGAGCAGGAGCAGCTGCTCTTGTCTGCAAGGACAAGCAGCACCTCTGAGCCCCTGTGGCTGCTCCAGAAGTGTCTCTGGAGGTATTTCACTGGGCATTAGGTTTTCACCCCCCTTGGTGTGTGAGCCCTTTGCTCAGAGCCATGTCTAGTGAGTGGGTGGTGGAGGTGTCACCCTCTAGATGGTGCCTCAAACAGAGCTGAAGGACATGGGTCAGTCACAGATCATAGAATCAGGGAGTGGTTTGGGTGGGAAGGGACCTGAAAGATCATCTAGATCCAACCCCCTGCATGGGCAGGGACACCTCCCACCAGCCCAGGCTGCTCCAAGCCCCATCCAACCTGCCCTTCAACACTGCCAGGGATGGGGCAGCCACAGCTTCCCTGGGCAACCTGGGCCAGGGTCTCACCACCCTCACAGCCCAGAATTCCCTCCTCATCTCCAACCTCCATCTCCCTCTCCCAGTTTTCATCCATCCCCCTCATCCCATCCCTCCCTGCCCTTGTCCCAAGCCCCTCCCCAGCTATTCTGTAGGAGGCTGAGCTGTGCTTCAGTTCACATGTTGCTCAGATTCTGGTTCTCAGCAGAGGTCTTGGTTTGCAGTGTTCCTGTAGAGCAGTCAGCTCATGTGAATGGCAAGACTGAGGCTGAGACCTGCAGGTTTGAGGGGGTGACTCTGCAAAGTGTGGAAAATCAGGTGGGTGATGAGAAGGAAGCTGTGGTGTGGTCATGGTCTGCAAGGCATGGGCCAGGGGGCTGGAACACATGCAGAGGAGGAGGACTTGAATCCTTTTGAGGTTTCTCTTAGGGAATGGTTTTCATTCTTCCAGCTTTGGCTGCAGACAAGCTGGGTCATGCATGGGTCCCTCCCTGGGTGGAAGCCACCCAATTTGACAGACCCTTCAGCAGCAACCCTGCAGTGACCCAATGGCAGGGAATGGAGTCTGGGAGGTCAGTTCAGCCACTGCCAAGCTCCTGGTGTGGAAGTCCTAGTAATTCCAGCAGGGATTCAACACATATGCCTCTTTTGAAGGCGATGTTGACACACTTCTCCAGAGTTGCTGGTGTTTCAGCCATCCTGCAAGCTGGAAAGCAAGATCTTGCTTTCCAATCACTCACAGCAGGAACTTCCCATCAGGGCCAATTGCTGTGAAAACTGCCACGTGTCATTAACACCCCTGCAGAGCAGCCAGGTCCTCCAGTTGTGTAGCTATCACCTAGATCATCTCTGTGTGGAGCAACTTTCAGGAGCTCAGTGTGTCTGCTTTGTGAAGTTTTGAAAGGTCAAGTCAACCTGTGGCTCCAGAGAGTCTACAGGGTGAAAACAGAAGGTCTGGGGAGGCAATGAGCCTTCCCTTTTTAAAAGAACTGAAAATTGGAGAAGAGAGATTACAGAACCTAATAGTGTGTGCCTAATTTTTGGGAGCATAGACCATGACTGATGACTTGGTCAAAACCAGTCTTGACTTGTCCATGTGGAAAGGTGTGTTCTTCAGGCCACGTGCAGAAGAGAAAATATGTAGGCAAGGGATGTGGAGCTGAAATGGTGGCTGGGAGAGATTCAGGGGTAGTTGGTGCTTGTAGAAGTGTTTTGTGTTCAAAGATTGATGTGTGGGGTAGCTCCTTGTCCTGGTTTGACACTCCTCAACACAGCAGCACTTGCTGGGCCCCACACAACTGAGGAGATGCTGCTGCTGCCTGCTTAAATCATACCTCCTGTTCCCAAGACATCCTGTGGATAGACTGGGGTAAGATCCAGATGTCCTAGGGTCAGTTCTGGAGGCTGAAGCAATGCCTTCAAGTTCCAACTAGCAGAGAGGAAATAAATGAAGCTCCCAGCTGGATGGGGCCAGCTCAGCAGTGGTGGGTCCTGCAGATTCACATGGAGTTTACCTGTGGCATCATGAAATCCAGCCCCTCCTGACAGTAATTAAGTGATGTCAGTGAGTTTAATAGGATGCTTTGGATGCCAGAAGTTGGGCTACCTTCAGAAATTCATGGTAGAAAAGCCTGTTGAGGACTTTTAAACAAAGATCATGGGATGGTTTGGGTTGGAAGGGACCTGAAAGATCATCCGGATCCAACCCCCTGCATGGGCAGGGACACCTCCCACCAGCCCAGGCTGCTCCAAGCCCCATCCAACCTGCCCTTCAACACTGCCAGGGATGGGGCAGCCACAGCTTCCCTGGGCAACCTGGCCAGGCTCTCACCACCCTCACAGCCAAGAATTCCCTCCTCATCTCCAACCTCCATCTCCCTCTTCAGTTTCAATCCATTTCCTCCTTGTTCTCTCCCTCCCTGCCCTTGTCCCAAGCCCCTCCCCAGCTTTCCTGGAGCCCCTTCAGGCACTGGAAGGTGCTCTAAGGTCTCTCTGGAGCCTTCTCTTCTCCAGGTTGAAGATGCAGGTGAAACCAGCTGCTTGAGGCAGAGTGATGGCTTGGAGAGGTTTTCTGATTCTTTTTTCCTAGGTGCTTTTCTTTTGGTCTTAACCAGCTGCAATATGAAGGGGGCAGCAAATTCCCAGAATCTAGGCTGTTATCTGGGAAGAGCTTTGCTGCATTCCTGTGGAATGTTTCTCTTGCTGCAGCCAGGAAGCTCTTCCACCAGCTGGAAGCCTGCATGGCATTTGCTGCTTGTATCCTTACCCGACCTGGGCACTGGGCAAAGTTCCTCCTGCAGGCTGTGATGTTTCTCCATGCTCTGCTCAGCAGATACTCACACATTCCTTCCTCTGGCCAAACTGCTCCCAGACTCCTGCCACTCTGAAATAGCTCTGCTCTGTGGAGCTGCTGCTGGGACATGTTTCTCTCCTGATGTCCCCAAGACCTCACGAGGTGAGTTCAGCCAGGTTGGCCTCACCTGGTGGGTGGTGCTCTGCTGATGGCTGTGGTGCTGGGCACAGTTTGCAGCATTTCAATGGAACAGGTTGCCCAGGGAAGCTGTGGCTGCCCCATCCCTGGAGGTGTTGAAGGGCAGGTTGGATGGGGCTTGGAGCCACCTGGGCTGGTGGGAGGTGTCTCTGCCCTGCTCATAGCAGGGATGTTGGAACCTGTTGATCTTTAAGGTCCCTTCCAAACCATTCCATGACCTTGTGAACTTCTAGGAATGTGTTCTTTTTGTCCCAAACAAGATTATCAGTTGGGGTAGCCTCCTCTAGGTGAGGATCACCTTAGAAGCCATGAAGTAATGGGTCTGTTCTTGCCTTGTGCTGAACCCTCCATTCTGGACTAGACTTCTCTATGTCCAGAGCTTCTGAAACAGCAGGAGACTGTGCTGAACAATTTCCAGTCTCTTGTAATCATCATAGAATCATGGAATGGTTTGGGTGGGAAGGGGCCTTCAAGATCATCCAGATCCAACTCCCCTGCATGGGCAGGGACACCTCCCACCAGCCCAGGTTGGAAGCAGGGCAGAACTTCTCTGGTATTGTCAGTTTGGTCAGTAAAGAGCCATGACCTTGCTGAAATGATGCAGGGCTGCATCCCCCTGCCAAACTAGCTTCCTTGGTTTCCAGCACCTGGGAGTCTCCTCCAATGTTGGTCCCTAATTCAGTGCAATATCCTTTCCTGATCAAAGGTGGCATCAGAGAATGGGGAAGCTCAACACACCAGTGCCAGAGCAGCTGGGACTGGGAAGAAGTGCTGCTTTTCCTGTGGTTGGGGTGGAGGTCATGGAGTTGAGCTCTGAGCAGGAAGCAGGGAGCCCTTTCTTGGGGGGGGGGGGGGGGAAATTGTGTTTAGGAAGTGATGAAAAGCCTGGGAACAGGGAGAAGTCTCCTGACAGACACCTTCTTGTAGGGCTTGGTGTTACATTCCTGGAAATGTATCCAAAAGTAGGGATTAAGCACTTGAACTTTTCACATTCAGTCCATTCATTATTTTGAAAGGACTAACCTGGAAGGATATGCTGGAGGCAGCATTCCTGTGCTTGGGAAGGGCTTGCTAGAAAGTCCTTTAAAAGATGGATATACTGGGGAAAAAATGGGGACTATCCCTTCAAAAGCAGCTTTTGGGAATACCTGCCCTTCCTTCTGTGCCTGTTTGAAACACCCATGGAACTCAGACTTAAATCCCCCAGGTCAAAGCTGGTGGAAAAACTCACCTTCTACTCTTGGGGAAATGCTGACACTTCAGGATGTGTTGCTGTCAAAAAACTGGGGCAGAAGACACCCTTTCAGGGACCAGAGATTTGAAGGCCACTGGTTTTTTTTTCTTGTCACTGTCACCCTTCCAGAAAACAGGAGTGAGTAGAATTGTTAGGATGCATGAAAAGCCTGAATGAGGGGAGGGTGAGAAATGAGGCTGTCTTAAAAACAGCCTTCCCTCTGGGTGAGAAGCTTGCAGGAGTTCTACAGTGACCTCAGAATGATGTTTAATTGTTTCTTAATTTGAAATTTAATGGATTGAGCAGCTACTTGTTGATAGGAGAAGTGTTCCAGCTAGCTCAGAGCAGTGTTGCTGTTTCCCTGCTGGCCCCACAGATGCTCTGGATGTTCTGACCCAGCCTAGGTCAGGTTTTTGTGGGGTGTTTTTTTTTTTAATGAATAACTGATTTTTTGGGGATCTGGTGGGTCCTCCAGGAGTATTTCTTGCTGCAGCCTGGGTGGTTTTTAAAGGTGGGCTTTGGTGTGAGCTGCTGTGTTTGCAGCTTGGAGGGGTTTTGGGCTGCTGGAGGGGTTTTGGGCTGCTGGAGGGGTTTTGGGCTGCTGGAGGGTTAAGGGGTTCTAGGAGCTTGGAGAGCTGCAGACTTCACCAGCTCTGGAGAGGGGGGGGAGTGATTTGGGAGCTCTAAAACCCTGCACCCCTCTGGACTTGGAGAGTGCTCAGCTCTGGGAGGCTCTGAATCAACCTGGGGGGCTCAAAACCTGCCAGGATCACCCTGTGCTGTTCAACACTGATGGGATTCTCTGCGTTTTGTTCTCCAGGAACGGCCCGACGAAGCGTTTGTTCCCAACCCACCTCCTTCCTGGCGACTCCCTCTACATTTTCACCCCTTCCCTTCCATCCCTGCGTGCAGTCCCGCTGCTCAGATTACAAGGCAAGCCCATGATATCACCCGTTAGGGGCTGGGGCTGAAGGGGCTGGGTCTTGGGAGGGGTTTGCTGGACTAACTCGAGTGAAATCTGCCAGGAAGCAGCAGCTTCTTGCCGGTATTTCCCCGGCTGCCGAGTATTTTCCAGCGCAGAGAGGAGCCCTCAGCTGAGAAGAAAGAGCTTCATGAAGCAGGACAAGACAGAGGTCACCCCCTGCCCAGCCTACCACTAATTTCAAGGTAAAACCGAGCCAGAATAGTGGCATTATTGTTAAGAGATGAAGGGGCTTGAGAAACTAGTTTCAAGACTTCTAACCCTCTCTTGCTGAGGGGCTTAAGTTTGATTTCACTCCCCCCCCCCCCCCCCCTCTCATTTTCTTTCCCTCTCTCATCTGTTTGTTGGAAAGTAGACATGGATTTGTTACATTTCTTGAGGCTGGGAGGGAGGTAGATGTTCCTTCTAACTCCTGTCCCCTGAGACTTGACTTGGCAGGCGTGGGACAAGAGAAATATTCAGTGTCACTTTGCAAAGATGTTGTGACCCAGTGAAGGGTTTTGCTCTCCTTTCTTGCTCCCAGGCAGGCAGGAATGAAGGGAAAAAGGCATGTTGCATGTCTTCCAGGTTCAGGCAAAGCAGATGTTGGGCTTTTTATTCAAATCTGCTTGAATTGGGCCAGAAGGTGACACACATGCCACCAACCCAGTGTCAGTGGCACCAGTTAGACTTCAGCAGCAGCTTGAATCCTCCTCTGTGGATTTTTTCAGAGGAAAAGGCTTCAAGGCAGATGTTTCCTTCCCATTGGCACCAAGTGCAAAATAGCTGTGAGTTGAGAAACTTTTCTGTGGTCACTGCTTGGCTTTCACAGCCCCTTGCAAAGCAGCCCTCAGCCCCACCAGTAGTTTGCAGGATGACTCCAGGACGTGCAGTGGGGGGGATCCACCTGAAAAGCTGCAGCACAGGAAAAGGGGGATGTTTGTCTGGGTTTGACACAGCCCAGGTTGAGTTCTGATTCTTCCCCGTGCACACAAATAGCTTGGCCTTCTTTTAGAGTCATTTTTGTTGTTTAAATTAAACAGATGTTACTGTGTGGGAGGTAAAGAAAAGATCTAAAGGCTGTGATAGTTTAGAAGACTGTAGAGAAAGATCCTTCATCTCTACAAGCAGCTCATAAAGATGACATTGCAGTGCTTTAAATCTGTGCTGAATAGGGGCTGGAAAGAATTGCTTGAGGGCTCCTACTTGAATATTCATCTGTACAACCACCCACAGTGGTGGAGTTTCCTTGGTTGGAGCTGGAGAAGAGTTAAAAAGTGAAATATTAGCAAAGCCTGACAGGGAGAAACCACTTCTTCCAAGGTCATGTGCTGAGTCCTTGTTGCTGCAGGAGTGGATTTCTTGGGATCTTAGGTGTAAGTGCAGGATGGTATTGGAAAGCAACCCCCCAGAATGGGTTAAAATATGAAGTTGAATCCTTCAGCCAGGTGGTAAGAGAGCTCAGATTGTCTGCTCTCCAGTCTGATCCAGTGTGGTGCTTTGTGAGTGCTGGGGCAGGAGGGCAGGGATGAGGTCTTTGGGGGAAAAACCTCCAGGAATGTTTTTAGCAGCTTGGAAAAAGCACCAGGATTGAAGGGGAATGTTGATGATGTAGGGAGGACAATGCCTGTGTCTTCAGCAGGGTGATTGAATAAGGACACCATCCAGTTTGCTGGAATTGCAGGATGTAGGATCCAGGCTGTACCACTTCAAGTGGCTGAAGAGCAAATGTTGGGCTCTCCTGGCTGAGAGCCAGGCCTGCTGCAGTGCTCAGAGTGCTAAGTGACTCTTCCTCCTGAAGCAAGCAGGGCATTGCTGCATCTCCAGTCACAACAGACTCAAGTCAATCATTGGAGAGTTTCCTTTTGGTGTCTGGATAAGGATGGGAGCAGGAAAGCTGGTGTTCCTGGGTTGGTCTGAGCTGATCTCTCCTTAGGATGATTGGGTGAAATTAAAGGGGTCCTTGCTGGTAGGAGCAAGCTTTTGGTTTGGGGAGAAGACCAGCCTGTTAGTTTCACCTGGTCAAGTCTCTGAAGCTCGGTGTGGTTTTGTAATGACACTTGCACATTTCCTCAAGCCTGCCTTCCATCTCTTCCTTTCCAGACTTAAAGCTGGAGTTGTGAAAAAGGGCTGAGTCAGCAGCCAGCAGGAGCATGCCTTGAAGCCTTAAATTATATGTTAATGTGGTGATGGAGAGTCATCTCATGGCCTGAAGTAAGGATGGGAAGCCAGGAGACCTGGAGTGTTTTCCTGGCTTTTCCACTGACTTGATTCAATAGGTTTTTAATCTTCTGTCTTGGATTCTTGTGAATGGAGAGACCAAAATATAGACTTGGAGGATGACATCACTATTAATAAGTCTGGAGGCAATTAAAGAGAGGATGAGGGGAGGATGGATCCCTACAGTCAAGGGAGTAGCCAACACAAACCTCATGTCTCACAAATCTAAGGCTTGTTCAGCATGTGCAGCTTTTGAGACTAGAGGAAAAAGTGTGTTCAGATCCTGGTCAAAGCAGCAGATGAGTGGGTTTACTTCAGTATTTTCCTTAGTAAATCTTGGGTTTGTGGCTTATAATGAAGGTGCCCAAAATGTGTATGTGCAGTGACCAGTGACCTCCTGTCTGATACTGTCCCTGCTTCCTTCTTTAAATGCTCTTTAAGTGACTGCATAGAATCATGGAAGGGTTTGGGTTGGAAGGGACCTTGAAGATCATCCAAACCCAACCCCCTGCATGGGCAGGGACACCTCCCACCAGCCCAGGTTGCTCCAAGCCCCATCCAACCTGCCCTTCAACACTGCCAGGGATGGGGCAGCCACAGCTTCCCTGGGCAACCTGGGCCAGGCTCTCACCACCCTCACAGCCAAGAATTCCCTCCTCATCTCCAACCTCCATGTCCCTCTCCCAGTTTTCATCCATTCCCCCTTGTCCTCTCACAACACTGTCCTCACTGAGGAGGAGTCAGTTGGCTCTGTTTACAGATGCAGTACAACTAACATCTTGGAGCTAAGGGAGGGATTTCAGGAGGAGCCAGGAAAGAATAAACCCAGCAGTCAGGTGGCTGTGGTGCTGTGGAGTGAAAGAACTGGTGTAAGATCTTCTGTGCTGCTTTATCCATCCTCTAGACTGGTCTTGTCTTGCCTCCCAGTGAAAACTGGCCCAGATCACACAGCTGGATGCCTGAGCCTCTCCAGTGCCACAGCTTCCAGTGCCACAGCTCCCTGCTGTCCCTCCTGACTAAGGAGATCTGGCTTTGTCTCCTTGGATCCCTTTTCAGTACTGCAGTGCTGGGTGGGCTCCCTGGGCACACTGGCCTCCTGAAGTTCCCCCATTGTACCTGAGCTGCTGTTTCTTGTGGAAATACCATGTTGAAATTCCACTGGATGCTGCTTTTCCTGACATGGTGACTTCAGTCTGAATAGTTTCTCTTAAGCACCTCAATAAACAAGAGCTCTGAGTATGGAAGGTTTTCTTCCTGGGGCTGTGCAGACACTGTGAGAGCTTTGTCCCTTAATGCCTGAATGTGTCAGTATTTTGAAGGGGATGGTAACATGACCTGAAGGAAAAGCAGACTGTGGTTGGCAGTGCACACTGCAGGGTTGTCTCCTGAAGCCTTGCTGCTCTTCTGATCTTAGGGGGAATTCCTCTGGGATTCACTTCTGCAGGTGGAATTGGGACTAAAAGGGAGGTGGCTGAAGGTTTTTGCAGTTCTTTCCCCTCGAGGAGCCCCTCCTGATCCTTCCAGGATCCTGACAGAGATGAGGGAATGGATTGAAGCTGAAAGAGGGGAGATTTAAGCAGATATTGGTAGGAAATTCTGGGCTGTGAGGGTGGTGAGAGCCTGGCCCAGGTTGCCCAGGGAAGCTGTGGCTGCCCCATCCCTGGCAGTGTTGAAGGGCAGGTTGGATGGGGCTTGGAGCAGCCTGGGCTGGTGGGAGGTGTCCCTGCCCGTGCACAGGGGGTTGGATCTGGATGATCTTTCAGGTCCCTTCCAAACCATTCCATGATCCTCTGAGAAATGATGCTCTGTGACCTCAGCACAGAACATGTGTGCCCTGAGTGATTTTCCTGAGCAAAGATCTGGGACTGTGTTCACACAGGCTTATTAAGTTTCCTTTTTGCTAGTCCAGTTTCACTCTGGGGCAGAGGCAACTCCCCCTCCCTCACCAGGTTTTTCTCACTTCTCTGGTAAATGGTGGAGCTTTTCCTTAGTCTTACTTGACTCCAAAAGTCTCTGAGCTTTTAGGGAACAAAACCCAACCCTTTTTCAGTTGGCTTTTGAGGCTCCTGGAGTGTCTGATTCAGGAAAGCTTTGCCAGGAGTGAAAATAACACCTATTGTATTAATAAAATTAAAGTAGCATCTCCCCCACGAATCTTGGTATCAATTCAAGTGACCAGGAAGTCTGTTGTGACCCTCCCCTCCCCTCCAGATGCTCCTGGACCATGAGGTCTCCCAGTGCTGTGACTTTTTGAAAGGCTCTGGCATATTTTAGTGGTGTCTGCTTGATTAGTTCCCCCTTCAGGGAGCAGGACCACTCTTAGCTGGTAACTCTTACATCCTGCCTCGCAATGGTTTCCCCAAATGGTTGTGTCTTTTGGCTGAATTCCTTCAGTGAAATGACTCGTGGGCTTGAGTTTGAATAGAAAGCAGTCCTGGAAACTGGATTGTGCAGCTTGTTAGTTATTCCTTGGCTTCTGGTCCCCAAAGCCCCCTGTGAACCTGAGTGCAGAGCTGGCTGCTGCTCCCTGTTTGCCTTGGCACAGGAGGGATGAGTCAAACATGCTGACCTGCTGGTTACACACTTGGTCCATCCTTTTCTCCTGTGAAATATTTAAATTGCTGTTGAGCTTTCTGGAGTATCATGAGAGGATAAAAGCCTATGCTAGAGGGGGAATGGGGCATGTTGTGTTCATTAGGCTGACCTGCCTTCACTCTTGGGAGCTAGAGGTCCTTCAGGGCAGGACTGCAAGGCTGCTCACCACACTCCATCTGCCTCTGCCTTCCCAAAGAGCCTTCATGTGGCTGCCTGCTGCACAGCAAGACCATCCAGATGCTTCAGAAGGTCTCAGCAATATATAGACTCAGTGTTCTTGTGCCTGTGGGACAGCCAAGGGGAGTTGGAATGACTTCAGAAACCTGTGTGGCTTTAAGCAAGTCAGAGAATCGTGGGATGGTTTGGGTGGGAAGGGACCTGAAAGATCATCCTGCTCCAACCCCCTGCATGGGCAGGGACACCTCCCACCAGCCCAGGCTGCTCCAAGCCCCATCCAACCTGCCCTTCAACACTGCCAGGGATGGGGCAGCCACAGCTTCCCTGGGCAACCTGGGCCAGGGTCTCACCACCCTCACAGCCCAGAATTCCCTCCTCATCTCCAACCTCCATCTCCCTCTCCCAGTTTTCATCCATTCCCCTCATCCCATCCCTCCCTGCCCTTGTCCCAAGTCCCTCCCCAGCTTTCCTGGAGCCCCTTCAGCTAACTTGATTTTCCAGATTTTACCCTGGGAAGGTTTTCCTGCTACAACTATTTAGCAAGATGCCCAGAGCTTAGAGCTGGTTTTCATGGATGTTTTTCTTTACAGTTTGTTCTTCCACCCCTGAAGAAATAACTTCCTTTGGTTTTTACAGGCATCATGGGCCATAGTCTGTTCCATAGCTCTGTCCCCTGCTGAAGAAGAGGATAGCAAGTCCAGGTTGTTCCCAAGGCCTGACTCAACCTTCCCTTTCCTTCCAGGACAGCCACAGGGTACCTACCTGCACTGACTGGCAGCTGCCACCAGCGACCTTGCCTCTGAGAACTGGGAGCACTGAAAATGGCACCATTCCTGGTTTTCACCCAGAACCACTGTTGGATCCTGCTGTTGTTCATCTCCCTGAGCCTTGCCCAGTATGAACACTGGCCCTACCTCCCCGAGCCACCCCCACAAGTGTACCAGCCCCCTCAGAGAGCAGCAAATGTCCCCAAGATCCAGCTGCGCCTGGCGGGGCAGAAGAGGAAGCACAACGAGGGCAGGGTGGAGGTTTTCTACAGTGGGGAGTGGGGCACCATCTGTGATGATGACTTCTCCATCCATGCTGCACATGTGGTCTGCAGGGAGCTGGGCTACGTGGAGGCAGTGTCCTGGCTGCCAAGCTCCAAGTATGGGAAAGGAGAAGGTAAGGAGACCCTCAGAGCAGCTGTAGGAGCTGTCTCTGCATCCCCAATAGTTCTTGGCCTGGCAGTCCAATTTAGGATGGAGATGTTTAGATGTTTTCCTGCAAATGTAACTGAAGTAGCCTCCAGGTAAAGCAGTGGCTCTTGAAATCAGGGTCCCATTAGGTTAAACAGCTTAAATAATAGTCAGAGTCATCCGGGTTGGAAGGGAGCTCTGGAGAGCAGCAAGTCCAATCCCCTTGCTAGAGCAGGGTCACCTACAGCAGATCCCTGCAGGAACACATCCAGGTGGATTTGGAATGTCTCCAGGGATGGAGACTCCACAGCTTTTGTGGGCAGCTTGTTCCTGTGCTCTCTTACCCTCACAGTAAAGCCTTCCATTATGTGTAGTTTGAACCTCCTGTGCTGCAAGTTGTGGTTTGTAGTGAGAGGACAAGGGGGAATGGATTAAAAGTGGAAAAGGGGAGATTGAGGTTGGGCATGAGGAGGAAATTCTTGGCTGTGAGGGTGGTGAGACCCTGGAACAGGGAACCTGTGGCTGCCCCATCCCTGGCAGTGTTGAAGGGCAGGTTGGATGGGGCTGGGAGCAACCTGGGCTGGTGGGAGTTGTCCCTGCCCACGCAGGGGGTTGGATCTGGATGAGCACTTCCAGGGAACAACTTCCCAGGTGACCTGTTCTAGTGTCTCATGATTGTTCCCATCATGTTAATGGCACTGCCAGAGCTTGGAACTCCAGCATCCATACGAAGTTGTTCTATTTACAGTAACTTACAAACAGTGGGTTGCTTCATTCTGATCCTGAACATCTGAACATGGGTTTTCTGTCCATTCTTCAGCTGTCTAGGCATGCTGTGAGCTCAGTGTTGTCCACAGAGGGTTGTTTCTGCAGCCACGAAGCCTGGCAGACTGAGAGATCATTTCCACTGCAGCAGGGATAAACCTGCTGTGTCTCTAAACTCCACTCATTAATGCTCACACCTCTAAACTTGCCCTTAAAACAGCCAGCAGACCTTAGCAGTGCTTGGCCTGAAATGTGAAACCTTGAATGTTCCAAGCTGTGGATTTTTGGCTCTTGTGGGAGAGGAGATTTCCGAGCGAGAAAGAGGTTGTGACATTTGAAAACAAACCAGAAACTGATTCCCAAGTGATGTAACAGGAGGGAATGTTCTCTGGGCTGGGTAAATCCTGATGCAGAGGAACCTGGGCAGGGGGATTTGTACCCTCCTCAAACCTCAAGGCCTTGTAGGAGCTCTTCCTGGTTGGGGAGCAATGAGAAGACTGGCAGATCCATCTGGAGTGTGGCCAGCAGGTCAGGGAGGTTCTCCTGAGGCCCCTTCTGGAGCTCTGTGAGCAGTTCTGGGCTCCCCAGTTCCAGGAGGACAAGGAGCTGCTGGAGAGAGGCCAGCACAGGGACACTGAGATGCTGAGGGGATGGAGCATCTGCCTGTGAGGAAAGGCTGGGAGAGCTGGGGCTGCTCAGCTGCAGAAGAGGAGCCTGAGGGGGGATCTCCTCAGTGCTGATCAGTATCTCCAGGGGGTGGCAGGAGGGGGGACCAGACTCTGCTCAGGGGTGTCCAGGGCCAGGACAAGGGGCAATGGGCACAAACTGGAGCACAGGAGCTTTGACCTGAATGTGAGAAAATCCTTCTTGACTCTGAGGGTGACAGAGCCCTGGGACAGGCTGCCCAGGGAGGTTGTGGAGTCTCCATCCCTGGAGACATCCCAGCCCCTCCTGGCTGTGTTCCTGTGGGATCTGCTCTAGGGGATCCTGCTCTAGCAGGGGGTTGGACTGGCTGATCTCCAGAGCTCCCTTCCAGCCCCAACCATTCTGTGAATTTTATCTTCTGGTGATGAACCAAATGAACCTCTTGAGCCTCCTGGAACAAAGCTGGGACATGCAAGGGAAACAGCTACAGGATCTCCTGGTGGCTCTAAAGGTCAGGCAGTCCTGTTTGTCCAATGGACATCTTGTTCTCCAGACAAGCAAAGCATCTGGGATCCTAAAATATGGGAATTGCTTGTTGGCCTTTGCTCCTTGCACTTGAGGGGACAAATTGCAGGGAGCAGCATGTGCCCAGCACATAGAAAGGGAGAATGGGCACTTGGTCAAGGTGAATCTCAGGGATGTTGTTGGGTCTTCTGCCCTCAGCTGCTTCCAGGAAGCCATGACTTAAAGTTTGGAGGTGGCACCTATTGATTCCTGTCTGTTTATCTTAGGAGTGAGGTCTGAGGGGTCTGATTTTGTTTTTTAAGTATCATATATATGGACACACAGATGCTCATGTGCATATGGACACGTTTTTTGCTGGGGGGGGAAAGTGGTAATTAGAGTTTGGGAAGTGGTAATTGGAGTTTGGAAACTGGATCTGCCAGCCCAGTAACAGGAGGTTCCAACCAGAGGTGGGTTGTTTAAGCTTTTGTGAAAAATCTGCTTTTAAAAAGTTCAAGGATTTAAGCAGAACTCAGAGCTGTCACCTGCCAAAGGTTTAGTGAGGGTTTGAGAAATGATGTCAAGAGCCTGAAATGCAGAAGGAATGATTTCCTGACTGTTCAAAGAAGCTGTGGATTCCAGCTCACTCTTAGCAGTGATCTCTCCCCTTGATACAAGAGTCCAGCAGCTGAACTTGCTTTCCTAGCAATCCAATCTCGATTCCTCCTCCTCTTTCTGAGTCTCAGTCCTGTTTTTTTCCCCTTCAGGGAAAATTTGGATGGACAATGTCCACTGCAATGGCAAGGAGAGCACCCTGGCAGCATGTACTTCCAATGGCTGGGGAGTAAGTGACTGCAAACACACGGAGGACGTGGGAGTGGTCTGCAGTGAGAAGAGAATCCCTGGCTTCAAGTTTGACAACTCCTTGCTTAACCAGATAGAGGTAAAGACACTTCAAACTACAAGCTGCTGATCAGGAGCTTTCTGTGGGCAGGGGTGGCTGCTGCTGCTGCTGCACATGATATCCCAGCTGAACACTAGGATAAACTCTTGAGGTTGCTTCTAGGTGCTGGTTAAAGATCACAGAAGCACAGGATTAGCTTGGCTGGAAAAGACCTTAAAGATCACTTGAGTCCAACCATCCAAACCAAGGTGCAACTCTGAGATTTGAATTTCAGCTGTGGGGAGCATTGTATGTGTAGTGAGAATTGGAAAGGGGTTTTTCTAGCAGAAGTGTGGAGAAAATGATATACTTGTTCCACAGGCTTTAGATTTGGAAGAAATATTTGCTGTGAGGGTGGTGAGAGCCTGGCCCAGGTTGCCCAGGGAAGCTGTGGCTGCCCCATCCCTGGCAGTGTTGAAGGGCAGGTTGGATGGGGCTTGGAGCAGCCTGGGCTGGTGGGAGGTGTCCCTGCCCATGCAGGGGGTTGGATCTGGATGATCTTTCAGGTCCCTTCCAACCCAAACCAGTCTGTGATTCTATGAAAATTAACTTCATATCTGAAGGGGCAGGATGTGCTGCACTCCTTGACCTTACCCCTGGGTGCCTTTGTTCACAGTACTGCTCAGTTGTCTTTCCCTGCTGCCTCCCCTGGGGTCCTGGAGCAGCTTTGGAGGTCTCTGGTGTATCAGTGGGATCAGGAGGCAGGCTGGGATCTGGAGGTGAATCCAACCATGACTTCAGAGGGGTGGATTTCTAAGGAAAGATATCAAGAGACTTTTGCACACTTGGGCTGAGCAATGATACCTCTATGGAAATATGTGTGGGGATGGGGGGTTAGTACTGGAAGTGATGGGAGGAAAATGTGGGCTGGTCCCTGGGGAAAAGGTACTGGGTTAGACTGGTGGGCTGGAGTTTGACACTTGAGAAATGAGAGAAACAAAATGCTTGAATCACCTTCCAGGGATTTCTGCAGGATAAAGAGCCAGGGGAATGTTGGGCTGGAAAGAAGTTGAGCCCTTGCTTTGCCTTGAAATCTCCTTTCTTGAAAGAAAAAAAAAAAAGGACTTATTTTTGTCTCCTTTAGCTTCTCAAGTTGGAAAGTATTTGTGGGGACTGGGCTGACATCTCCCTTGTTTGGGATGCTCTGGTGTTTCAGGATGTGAATTCAGTGGTTGCTCTTGGTCAAAATTGATACCCCAGAGCTTACCCAGTAACCACAGACAGATCTCACTTGGAGCAGGCAGGGAATCCAGGATGTGCCACATCCCACAGGGTGGTTTCCCTGGCTGAATCGTGGCTTTGTTCATGATTGGAAACAAGGGATCCAGCTGCCTTTGTAACTTGAAAACAAAATGATTCTAGCAGCTCCTTCAGAGCTGCTGATTCAGAAAGGGTCTCCCAGCTTTTTGTTCCACCAGCTTGCTCCATTGGAGGCTAATGCAGTGCAGGATTTTGGAGAGAGGGAAGACAATGTGCTCAGCCAAACCTTTTGTGGTCCTGCTGAGGCTTTAGGAAGGACAGTGGATGGGTGAGCAGGCAGCATCCCACCCTCCCATGGGAGGCTCCTCTTGCAGAGGGGCAAATACAGACACTGGAACAGGGAAGCTGTGGCTGCCCCATCCCTGGCAGTGTTGAAGGGCAGGTTGGATGGGGCTTGGAGCAGCCTGGGCTGGTGGGAGATGTCCCTGCCCATGCAGGGGGTTGGATCTGGATGATCTTTCAGGTCCCTTCCAACCCATTCTATGGAATGACAGCTGAACCTCTCTTCCTTGCCATGACCTCACTTTGCTTGGCTAAGGAGGGAAATGAGGATTTCCAGAGGGCTCCCAGGTTTCCTTTCTCAATGACACTGTTGTTCCTCAGGGAATGAGACGAGCTCATGGAACAGCAGTGATGGCTTTGGCAGATGTGGCTTCCCCAAAGCCACAGTGAATCCTTAAAACACAGCCCTGGAAGAAAAGCTGCTGTAGAGTCTAGACAGAGGTCACTTCACTCTGAGATGCTTCAGATGTGAATCATAAAAGCTTTGGAGGGCTCTGCTTTTCCATTAGCTAAGCACTGGAGGCTGACTAATGAGTTGAACACGTTGGGTAATTGAGGGCTGGTTGGTGCTGTGTGGGGGCTTCAGCTCCACATGTGGTTAGTGACATGAACTGGGAGGCTGAAGGAATTAATGTACCAGGAGCCTGACTCAACAGGCTTAGGATAAATGGGTGTAAAAAGTCAGTTTCCCAGTCTCCTGGCAGCTCTTGGGAGTGATGTATGGATGAAGGCATGGACTGGATGATGGGAGGGCTGGAGCAGCTCTGCTCTGGAGCCAGGCTGGGAGAGTTGGGGTGTTCAGCCTGGAGAAGAGAAGGCTCCAGGGAGACCTTAGAGCAGCTTCCAGTGCCTGAAGGGGCTCCAGGAAAGCTGGGGAGGGGCTTGGGACAAGAGCAGGGAGGGATGGGAGCAGGGGGGTGGGAGAGGGAGATGGAGGTTGGAGATGAGGAGGGAATTCTGGGCTGTGAGGGTGGTGAGACCCTGGCCCAGGTTGCCCAGGGAAGCTGTGGCTGCCCCATCCCCATCCAACAGCCTTCCTGCAGTGTTGAAGGGCAGGTTGGATGGGGCTTGGAGCAACCTGGGCTGTCCCTGCCCATGCAGGGGGTTGGAACTGGATGATCTTTCAGGTCCCTTCCAACCCAAACCACTCCATGCTTCAGTGGTGACTGACGTGACAAGTAACATTCTCAGCCATTGCTGAGGGGCACTGGGGACTAAAGACCCTGAACTGATAAGGGGGGGAAAGGAAAACAGAACAATAAGTGTATTTCTAAGTACCTGCAGGAAGCTGGGAGCTGTCATCCTGCCTGTCCCTGGGACTTTGTCCTGGTGTTGCATTTTTCTGGGCAGTGGTGCTGTCCCCCTCAGCTCTGTGTCCCTGCTTCTCCCTATCCCTGCCTGTATTTTATTCCCAACTTATTCCCAGACTGTTGCTTCTCCCCTGCCAAACAAGCTGATTTTTCTTACATCCCTAGAAGATCCCTGGCAGCTGGAGGCTTCTTTGTCCCCTGCTTTCATTGCAGCAGGGTTAGGGCTGGAGGTGATGTGCTGAAAATGTTTCAGATGCCTTTGTGGAAGCACTTTTCAGTCACAACTTGCTGTCAAAACTCTTTCCCCCCCTCTCTCAGCTTTCCTTCTCCTCTTAATCTTGGTTTTATCCCATCAGCAGCTGGTGTGACATAGTTTGAGTCAGAGATGATGAGCAGGGTTAGTCAGAGGGTCAGAAACTCCAAAATAAGGGAGGTTAAAAGCCTTGTGTGAATGCAAGTTGAAAGTCTTTGCCCTCTGTAACATGCCTGGGAACTCTGCACATCATACCTCACATTCATCAGAGGAAACATCACTGGTTTACAAGCTGCTGGGTTCTTCAGTCTGCAGCCCATAACTTGTCCAAGTGATGCTTTATTTTTGGGGTGAGATCAGAGGTTGAGGGGCTTGGAATTGTTCTGCTGAGCTGCAATGCTGTGGTCAAGTCTCTTCCCCAGTCCCACTGGCTTAAGCTGATTGCACTCATTGAGCTAAACCAGTTAAAACCCCAAACCAGTTCAATCCAGCTAAACTAGTTCTGGAGCCCTCAACTTAAAGAGAACATGGAGCTCCTGGAAAGAGTCCAGAGGTGATCTGTGATGATCATCTGAGGGCTGGAGCAGCTCTGCTCTGGAGCCAGGCTGGGAGAGTTGGGGTGTTCAGCCTGGAGAAGAGAAGGCTCCAGGGAGACCTTAGAGCAGCTTCCAGTGCCTGAAGGGGCTCCAGGAAAGCTGGGGAGGGGCTTGGGACAAGGGCAGGGAGGGAGAGAACAAGGGGGAATGGATTGAAACTGGAAGAGGGAGATGAGGGTTGGAGATGAGGAGGGAATTCTTGGCTGTGAGGGTGGTGAGAGCCTGGCCCAGGCTGCCCAGGGAAGCTGTGGCTGCCCCATCCCTGGCAGTGTTGAAGGGCAGGTTGGATGGGGCTTGGAGCAGCCTGGGCTGGTGGGAGGTGTCCCTGCCCATGCAGGGGGTTGGATCTGGATGATCTTTCAGATCCCTTCCCACCCAAACCATTCCCTGATTCTATGACATGTCCCAGTGAGCTTTTCAATGGAGGGTATTTCAGTTTGCCCTGGAGCTGCTTTCCCAGCCAGGCTGTGCTCACAACAGACCTGCTTTAGGATGATCCCCAGAGCTTATGGATGAAGTGGCTCCTTCTGTTGATGCTTCCCCACAGCAGTTAGTAACAGCTTCCATGATTCCCATATGGATCTGACTCTGCAGACTGGTTTTACAGCCAGCAGATGCACAGGAGCAAGCAGTGTGTTCATTCATCTGCCGGGGTGGAGACTGGGATGGACCAGAAGCAGTTCCTTTCTGCTTGCCTCTTGCCAGTTGGGCAGGGGAAACGTGTGCCTTCAGCAGCCTGGTTAACCCATCACCAAACCCCTGCCATTAGTTTTCCCTAACAGGGAGCTCTGTGTTCCCACTGCCAGGGACAGCCAGACCAGCTCAAATCCATCATTTAGAGAGTGTCTTAGAGCCCCTTTAGTGCTCAGCCCTCTGGGGCTGCCAAGTGCTGCTAAGATTTAAGGTGGAAAACCAGCAGGTATAAGACAACATCTGACTTCATTTTGACAGGGCTCCAGCTCAGAGGGGCTGTGCACATGGACTTGTGCTCAGATCTCCTCTTGCTTCCTAAAATCTGGCAGGCAGGGAGTTCAAACTCTTATAAAAGCAACATGATAGCCCTTGAGCAGAGTTTATTTTTATTGGACAACATACATCCCTCCATTCCCCAGTTTGGAAATGCTGCAGATAAGTAGTATAGGATGAAATTTTCCATCACCATAAACCACTTGGCTTATATATCTGCTCAGACAGAACCTTTTCCTGTCACAGCTCATATTTGGAGGGGTATGTCATATCTCTTCCTGTCCTTGAGCTTTTCCATTCCCTGGTGGGAAGGGGTAGTGCCTGATCCTTTCTTCTCTTGGGCAAGTGGTCACAGGTCACAGTGAAAGGTTTCAGGCTGGGGTGAGGGATGGAAGATCTGTGGTCAGATCAGGATCAGGTCTGTGAGGTCAGGTCTGGGGGGTGAGAGGAGAAGGTGAGGGTCAGGTCTGGGGGGTGAGAGGAGAAGGTGAGGGTCAGGCCTGGGGGGTGAGAGGAGAAGGTGAGGGTCAGGCCTGGGGGGTGAGAGGAGAAGGTGAGGGTCAGGTCTGGGGGGTGAGAAGAGAAGGTGAGGGTCAGGTCTGGGGGGTGAGAAGAGAAGGTGAGGGTCAGGTCTGGGGGGTGAGAAGAGAAGGTGAGGGTCAGGTCTGGGGGGTGAGAGGAGAAGGTGAGGGTCAGGTCTGGGGGGTGAGAGGAGAAGGTGAGGGTCAGGTCTGGGGGGTGAGAGGAGAAGGTGAGGGTCAGGTCTGGGGGGTGAGAAGAGAAGGTGAGGGTCAGGTCTGGGGGGTGAGAAGAGAAGGTGAGGGTCAGGTCTGGGGGGTGAGAAGGTCTGGGAAAAGATGATCAGGGTTAGGTCTGGGAGAAGACAGGAAGAGGTTAAGTCTTCTAGCAGGAGCAAGGCTGGGCAGGGCTGAAACCCATCAGTCTCTTGCTAAAGGGCAGAGAAACTCCCATCATTTTTGCTGCTGTTTTCCACAGCCACTGCAGCGTTTAGCCTTGGGGCTTGTTCAGAGGATTATTTCTTGGAGGGTGATGAATGTGCACAGCAGGACAGCCCTGCCACGGGCTGCTGCCTGGCCAGAATTAGCCTGATAGCCCCTTAGCTCAGTGGCTGCCTCAACCTGGAAAACTGTTCCCCTCCTCAGAGCCAGGAGAGAAGTGTGACATGGATGGGCCACCTTACACAGGGGCTTCTGCTCCTCCTCTCTAAAGTGTGCAGATTAAATACAGACTAAGTTAGTGGAGAGAGGAGAGTTTGTGTTTGGTTTGGTTTCTTGTTATTACCTGTTTGCCTCTTGGAGCATCAGGAGGGGGAAAAGCAGGGACATCTTGCTGGTATCCCATCATCTCTCTTCCCACAGAGCCCAGCTCTGGAGGAATAAGCCACACACCTTGAAAGGATTAAAAAAAAAAAACCCAGTAGCTGCTTCTTAGGAGCCTGCAAGTGTGGATTGGATGTGTGATTGTGGATGTGAAGGCTGCCCACAGCCCTGGGGGTGGTTGGGAGCTCCAAACTGGTGCTGAACTGCTTGGTTTGATCTTGTGGAGGCACAGAATTATGGGATGGCTTGGGTTGGAAGGGACCTGAAAGATCATCCAGATCCAACCCCCTGCATGGGCAGGGACACCTCCCACCAGCCCAGGCTGCTCCAAGCCCCATCCAACCTGCCCTTCAACACTGCCAGGGATGGGGCAGCCACAGCTTCCCTGGGCAACCTGTTGAATCCTGTCTGATGGGACCAAGGTTGTTAAAATAACCCTCTTGTTTGACTGGGAGCTTGATTTTGTTTGCATTCCTTCTTTTTTAGCTACATCCTGGAGTTCCAACTGTTTTTCATACTCAAATTCACATTAGGGGCTTGATGGATGACTCGGGTCTAACCATGAGGGCAGAGTTACCCACTTGATTCAGAATAACAGCTCTTGTAGGCATTAAATGTGGCAGGCAAATAGAGAGTGGCTTTTTGGGAGCTCAAAGGGCAAGGGAAGGTTCATCATGTTGTTTTGAAGTGCTCAGAGTGAGAACTCAGAGCTGCTTGGTGCCTCTGCTGGGCTCTGGGAGGGCCAGCGAGTGCTGCAGATAGACACACTGAGCTGCAATGATTCAAGCTTTGTAAAACACAAACAGTGACTCCTCCTGCAGAGGTGTCGTGGCCAAGGGTGCAAAGATGAGGGTCAAGTGGATGCAGAAGGTGCAGCACAACTGGGGGTTGTCTCTTGGCTGGCAGTTCACAAGTGTCTGGAAGTGTTGGGTGGGCTGCAGGGACCTGCTTCAAGGTTCCTTCATGCAGTGCCAAAGCCTGCAGTGTGAAATGTCTGCACAGCCTGCAGTGTTTTCCTAAGTCTTTGCAGGATGCCAGAAGCTCTGAAATCAACATAATTTAGTGTGTGTTCTCCAAACCATGAGCAGGGAATGCAGGATTTGCTTTCTCAAACACTCCATGGAGCCCCTTGGTGTGCCCACCTGTGACTGCCCTACTGGTCATTTCAAAACCACAGTAACTGACTCCTACTTTTAATATATTTCTTAAATAAATGCACTGTAGGTATTTTATTTTAACCTATCCCCCAAAACATCCTTAACAAAATATTTGTTGTCCACCCTCTTCCTCTCTTTGCACACAGAGGCTTCAAAGGGGACATACTCTAAATATATCCAATTTCTGCAGCTCACAAATAGACCTGGGACCTGAGACTAGACCTTAACTTTGGCCAGACAGTGGGCAGACAAGGTCTGGCTAAACATACCAGGCTGTGCTGCTATTTCTGTCCTCCTTTTCCCTTCTGGGCCTATGTGAAGCAGAAAGATCTCACTTCAAAGCCCAGGGATGATGATGGCAGGTGAAAAGTGGGTTGAACTCTCTTGTCTGGGCTTGTTCACCAGTGGGGAAGGGAATTGCTGAGTCCTTGCAGTTGACTTGGGCTTTCTGGATGAGGCCTTGGATGAGGGGTAAGGAAGGGAGCAGGACAGGGACATGGTGGCTTGGCACACAGATAAATCTTCTTCTTCTCTCACTGGGTCCCTTGGAGCCTCTCTCTGCACCTTGGGGAGTTGTAACTGAGGCCACCACCATGTGAGGCTTCAGCTCTGTCTCCACTGCCCAGTTCTCAAGAGTGTGTGACAACATGAGGTTGATTTGCCTGTTTGTTATGACAACTGCACTTGAATTTCTTACTGCTTGGTGTACCTGTTTACTTCTCTGCCAAAAGCCCATGTGGAAGAAATGCTGGTGCTTTGTGTGTCTAGAAGGAGTCTCAGCATCTCTTTTGGTGTTAACTCCAGGCAAATAGTAATTAAGCTGCTGTTGGAGTGAGCCACTCTCTTACTTTGGTGCTATTATTTTAAAGGATGTGTGACCAGCAGGTCAGGGAGGTTCTCCTGCCTCTCTCCTCTGACCTGATGGGGCCCCATCTGGAGCTCTGTGAGCAGTTCTGGGCTCCCCAGTTCCAGGAGGACAAGGAGCTGCTGGAGAGAGGCCAGCACAGGGCACTGAGATGCTGAGGGGCTGGAGCATCTGCCTGTGAGGAAAGGCTGGGAGAGCTGGGGCTGCTCAGCTGCAGAAGAGGAGCCTGAGGGGGGATCTCCTCAGTGCTGATCAGTATCTCCAGGGGGTGGCAGGAGGGGGGACCAGACTCTGCTCAGGGGTGTCCAGGGCCAGGACAAGGGGCCATGGGCACAAACTGGAGCACAGGAGGTTTGACCTGAAGAGGAGAAAATCCTTCTTGACTCTGAGGGTGACAGAGCCCTGGGACAGGCTGCCCAGGGAGGCTGTGGAGTCTCCATCCCTGGAGACATTCCAGCCCCTCCTGGCTGTGTTCCTGTGGGATCTGCTCTAGGGGATCCTGCTCTAGCAGGGAGTTGGACTGGCTGATCTCCAGAGCTCCCTTCCAGCCCCAACCACTCTGTGATTCTGTGATAGTTCCTCACTGCTTCCCTCTGTGGTTCCTTTGTGATGGTCAGTGGCAGGTCAGGGGGCTGGACGTGCTGGGCAGAGAGCTGGTGGTGTCATCTGGCAAGAGGTAGGAGCTCTAGAGCTGTTTGGGCTGAGGAAGCACAGAGGGTAGCCCTGGTTTGCTGCAGGCCCTGGGGGGGCAGAGTTAACTTGTTTGTCTCCTTGCACTGACTGTGTCCAGGGCTTGAGCACCCGACAGTCCTGCTGGATTCATGGGATCATAGCAAGCCAGGTTGGAAAGGATCTCAAGGATCATCTGGCCCAACCTTCAATCCAGCAAACACAGAAGGGGTGATTTTTCACTCTTGGCAAAGCTTTGCTCAGTCAGACCCTCCAGGAGCCCCCACACTTCCCAGGCTACTGCAGAGGGGTTGGGTTTTGTGGTGCTCTTTGGTTTCTCTGTTACTCAAGACAGCGTTGAAGCCTGAGAACAGAGAATGGTCTTGCTCTGCTTTGCAGTGTGGAGTTCAGGTACTCACCTTGGCCAGCTTCTGATCCAGCTTGGCTTTCAAGTAGCTCAGCAGAAAGGAAAGGGAGAATGTCAAAAGCTTTGCTCATCATGCAACCCTCAGGCCCCAGAGCAGCATCTCCTCAGCTGAGCCTCCCACCCGTGCCAAAGTATCTCCAGGGTTCAGTGCTCCTGCTTTCTCTGCCTTTCTTTGGTGCTTTTCATGAGCCTGTTTTGCACTGGCAACCAGGAGGTTGCTGCCAAGGCCTTTCATGGCTCAGCAGAGACCCAGCCTTTTGTCATGTAGAGTCTGCACTGCTCCTGCCCCTCATCCTGGGCTGCCCTCCCCTCCCTCCCCCTTTTGTCCTGCACAAACCCAGAACAAAAAGTGCTTGCAGCCCAGTGCAGAGTGATGTTCCCAGGGCACTGCTTTTCCCCCCCTGATGTCCTGCAGCATCTAGCCCACCATGTTTATTTAGTGACTCAGAGACACAGCTCCAGATGTTGAAATCAAAACAGATTCCACCCATTCCTGTGTCTGTGAAGGGATGGCTTCCTAAAAAGTCATCTTCAGGAGGAAAGGCTGAGACTTCAGTGGGAGGGAGTGAAGGGTTGAAATGCAGGAGAGAAGATGCTGCTGGGAGGAGGAAATTCTGTGTGGAAAGACTTTATGTTCTTAATGGAAAAAAGACAATCAAGTCATTTCTTGTCCTAGTGGCAGCCTTTAGTGTCTTGGTGTCTGGGGAGCCAAGAAGGGCTGCAGCTCCACTGGCAAGGAAGAATGTTGTGGGTGGGTTTGTGCCTCCAAGGGGCAGGGGGATAGGTCAGGAAAGGGGAGGAAAGAGCAGCTGGAGTGGATGATGGGGAATCTTCCAGCAGAAGAGCAATGACTGTGGGCTGGCAGAGGCAGCACCCAGGCTCCTGGTGTCTGGGACATCAAGGATGTGTGACAAGAAGTGCAGCCCTGCCCAAGCTGTCTGCTGGGACAAGCACCTGGTGAGCAGAGAGCTGCCAGAGCCAGGCTTGACCACCTCTGTTCTGCTGCTCTGCCAGCTGGAGCATTGCTCATGGTGATGGGTTTTAAAAGCCAGTAAAATACAGAGCAGCAACTCTTCATTCTGGTTCCCTTTCTGCCTGATGTGACTAGTTTCTCAGGCCACAGGGGAGGCCCACAGAGCCAGGGCTGTCCAGATCCTCCTGCCCCATCACAGCCTCTGGCTGGTTTCTGTGTTGTCACTGAGGGTGTGGGTGTGTTTAAAGTGAGTGTTGAGATGCTCTTCTGAAAGACCCCTCTGAAATGTACCTGGAATATTGTGTCCAGTTCTGGAGCCCCCAACATCAGAAGGACATGGAGCTCCTGGAGAGAGTCCAGAGGTGATCTGTGATGATCATCTGAGGGCTGGAGCAGCTCTGCTGTGGAGACAGGCTGGAAGAGTTGGGGTGTTCAGCCTGGAGAAGAGAAGGCTCCAGGGAGACCTTAGAGCAGCTTCCAGTGCCTGAAGGGGCTCCAGGAAAGCTGGGGAGGGGCTTGGGACAAGGGCAGGGAGGGATGGGATGAGGGGGATGGATGAAAACTGGGAGAGAGAGATGGAGTTGGGAGATGAGGAGGGAATTCTTGGCTGTGAGGGTGGTGAGAGCCTGGCCCAGGTTGCCCAGGGAAGCTGTGGCTGCCCCATCCCTGGCAGTGTTGAAGGGCAGGTTGGATGGGGCTTGGAGCAGCCTGGGCTGGTGGGAGGTGTCCCTGCCCATGCAGGGGGTTGGAGCAGGATGATCTTTCAGGTCCCTTCCCACCCAAACCATCCCATGATTCTGTGAATCCCAGCAGCTGTGTCTTGCCTTCAGCCAGGACTCAGTGATCCAGAACCAGGGCAGTATCTGCAGTTGGGTTTCTAGGAATGGGATCTCCTCCTTCTGTTGGTTACTGTGCATCCTCAGGGCTCTTGCCAGAAGAAGGGCTATCACTGAGCTTGGGATGTGGAGGAAGACTCAGACATCCTGTCCTGGGCCTGATTATTCTGCCAACAGAAAACAGATGGCAAAAGGTAAAAGGAAATGTTATGAAAGTGGTGTCAGTTTTTGCAGTCAGATCTGAAGCTGGGGTGGGGGGGGAGGAGTGTTTGGTTCAGAGGGTGGAAACAAAAGGGACTGAGGCTCATGTGAAAACTTTCAGAGCCAGGAATCCTTTTGTGAAAGCTCAAAAACAAACCCCTTTTTTTCCCCTGTCTCCGGGCAGGCCCCAGCTTTCTGAGGCTGAGATTCATGGGTTTTGTAACAGAGCTCAGCATGTTGGCTTGGGCTGGGATGTTGTGTCCAGGACTGAAGAGGAGCAGCAGTGCAGGGCTTGGATGTGGCTCTTTGGCTGGGAGAGGAGCAGGGTGGAGGGGAACAGGACCCAACCAGAAGAGTTGGACCCTTTTCCCCTTCATTCTTGTGCTCATTTGTTCTGTAGCCACATAGTTGTGTTGGGCAAATAGATGTTCCAGCCTGGGTGCTGAGGCTGGTCAGAGCAGGTGAGATGGGTTTTGTTGCCTTCCTTTTCCAGAAGGAGTGAGGAGGTGTGAGCAAGAGACCAGAGGTAACAAGGAGGAGAAGGTCGGGGTATCAACTTGGGTTGAAAATACCAGGGAGATCTGTGGCAGAACTGAGCAGGATCTCTTCAGCCTCACACCCCCCTGTTATTTTAAGCTTTGGTCTGATGTTTATATCACTGTATGCAGGGAAAAGCAGGTTGGTGTGGAAGCTTGGGTTGCATGCAGGAATAGATGGCCTACACTTCCTCCCCCTGCCCTCCATACCCAGCTTGATCTTGCTGTTCCTTCACACCTTTCAAGGCTAAGGAGGCTTAACTCAAGCAGAAGAAAAATGCCATAGGATTTGTTGTTGCTTGTTCCCTTCCTGGTGTTTGTCTGGGCCAGAATGGATGTCTTTGATTAAAGCAAAGCTGCAGCTCGATGAATTAATCCAGCATGATGGAGCAGACCTGCCAACCTGCACAGGGTCAGCAATGCAAGACTTGGTGTCCTCTGAACAAGCAGCTTTTTGGAGAGCAGGGAGCAAGGAGCTGATTCAGCCTCAAGTATGTGGGTGGGATTGTTTCAGAAGCAAAGGAGAGGCTGGAGATCTGGGTCTGAGTTGTGCTACTAGCTGAATTCCAGGACTTGGAGTTTAGGGGAGGAAAAGAAAAGAAGGAACAGGGCTGGCACATCCATCTCCACAGCTGTTGGCCTGAAGGGGTGGAAACTGCACAAAGCTAGCTGAGATGAGGAGGGCTGCCAGGCCTGAGCCAGGACTTAACACTTTCTGGGCTTGGTTTCTTCTCTTTGTGGCTAGAAATCCTCAGCAGCATTTTTCCCTGGTGTTTGAAGGAGCTGAGCTGTGAGTTTGGTTTTGTCCCTCAGAGCAAACAGTGTCCCATCAGCTTTGGGGCCTGGGCCTCTCTTATCCTTCCTCTAACCTGAGGTGCTGTCTACCCAGTTTTACTTCCTAGAGGCAGCATTGCTGTGTGCTGAAGAGCTGTGGGGCTCTTCAAATTCAGTGGAGGGCTCTACTTAAGGGTTGGTGGCTGAGATGGGAGCTTGGCAGAGGTGCTTTCAGCTTTGGAGTTGCTTGCAGGTACCTTCTTAGTGATCCTCAGGTGTCCTTCAGAGGATTTACCAGCTCTGCCTGGGAGTTTGTGTGTGGCTCTCATGTGAGCTTCAGTGAAGTCTTCAGAGATCATAGTCATTGCAGAATCATGGGATGGTTTGGGTGGGAAGGGACCTTGAAGGTCATCTAGATCCAACCCCTTGCATGGGCAGGGACACCTCCCACCAGCCCAGGCTGCTCCAAGCCCCATCCAACCTGCCCTTCAACACTGCCAGGGATGGGGCAGCCACAGCTTCCCTGGGCAACCTGGGCCAGGCTCTCACCACCCTCACAGCCAAGAATTCCCTCCTCATCTCCAACCTCCATCTCCCTCTCCCAGTTTTCATCCATCCCCCTCATCCCATCCCTCCCTGCCCTTGTCCCAAGCCCCTCCCCAGCTTTCCTGGAGCCCCTTCAGGCACTGGAAGGTGCTCTCAGGTCTCCCTGGAGCCTTCTCCTCTCCAGACTGGCTTTCCCTTGCTGATGGGACAGCTTGCTGTAGGCGTTTGTCTCCATGTGTATATAAACTACAGAGAGGGTGATTTTCAGACATCTGCTCTAGTTATTAAGTGTAGTTTGCTTCTGGTTTTTATGTGGAATCTGTTTTCACCATTAGCCCAGCTCTGCACATTGGTGCTGGGAGATATTTAAAGTCTGCCTGGATTTGCATTATTGAATAATCCCAGAGTAGCACAACTCTGCAGTGACAGGAAACCATTCCAATCTGTAAAAAGTTACCAGGAGAAAGCTCTTAGCAGCCCTTTCTCCTTGAGAAACCTGCAGGGTGCTGCTTTTGATCCTTTGTTTCTTTAATCTTTCCATCTAAAGCTGAAGTCTCCAACACTCTGGGTTCTGGATGGTTTGTTCAGGCTCAGAGCAAACCCTGGAGTTGCTCTATCAAGGATTCTCTGCTCCCAGCCCTCCTGGCTGAGCAGAAAGGGACGTGGGTTGGTTTTGCTCTCAGACAGATGATGAAAATGTCACTGTGTGCTGGTCTGCTACAGCTATCTGCAGCTGAAATACCCTCCAGGGACTGCAGGCAGGCCTTATTTCCTGCTAGTTTGCTCCATTTTTAAGGTTTTTATCCCCCCCCTTCCTTGGCAAATACTGGCAAAAATACCACAATAAAAGTGTTGGATTCCCTGAACTGCAGCCCCAGCTCCAAGCAGGATTTGTCTTTGTGTGGATGTCAGCATCTCTGGGGGAAGAGAGATGTGTCATGGGACCTTGGGGCTGGAGCCTGCAGCACCATGCTGGCTCTGCCAGTGTTTTCTCAAGTCCAAGAGCAAGCCAGGCAAGTCTGCATCTTACTTCTCTCTTGTGTGAAATGGCCAGCGAGGACAACTCAACCCCTGGCAGGCCCAAACACCCAGCCTGGCATAGGGAATGTGGGAATCTTGAGTCCTAGACTGGGTCACAGGTGCCACACTAGGTCAGGGTCCTTGACAGGGAGCCCAGCATCCCCAGCCCTGCAGTGCTCAGAGCTCTGTTGGAAGCTGATGGAGCAACTTGTTTTTAATTGCTGAGCTGCTGAACTAATTGCAAAACCAACAGGCAAATCATAAGGTAGGTACCTCACAGCATTCCCAGGCTTTCCTTTTTTTAGGAGTTCTTATTTCCTCTCACCCTTGTGTCTTTCCTCTCCCCTCCTCTGACTCAGTGGGCTGGTTTCTTTCTTTGCCTGTTGCTCTGGTACCATAAATCCTGGTAAGGGATTTTCAAACCTATCCAGGGTTTTGGAATATTAAAGTATTCCCTCTGGCTTGAAGAGTCTGAGATCAGATGCTTGGAAGCTGCAGGAAAAGAGCAGGAGGAAGTTGTTTGCCCTGTCCAGGTACTCTTTGCTCAGCAGCTGCTGGAGACAGGCTGGATGTCTTTGGGAGTGTGTGACACAGCTCCTGCCAGGCTGGTGGGGTGGGAAAGGCAAAAAAAAAACCCAAATGTGCATGGTCAGAATGTGCTTCAAGTCTGGGGGTTCAGCTGGTGTTCCCTGCTGGAGGAGGGGTCTTGGTGTGAAGTTGGAGTTGGGGCCTCAGGACACTTGGATGTGGTTCCCTGCCCTTGTGGTCCCCGGAGAAGTGGTTTGGTCTCTCTGCACCTTGTTTCTCAGCCTGGGAAAGGAGGCTGGGAATCATTGGTTCTTCCATCCTTGGAGTGTTGTGTTTGATCTTCGAGGCTTTTCAGGTTTGTCACCATCTGTGGCAGGTGCAGACCTGGTTGGTGCAGTGGGGAGAGGAGCGAGGGATGAAGGAGGAGCAACAGGGACAAGGCGGGAATAACCATCCCGCTGCTTCTCTGCCACCAGGCAGCTGGTTCACACCTGGCATGGCACTCTGCACCTCTCACCTGGGGCCAGCAACTGCTCTTGTGCAGCTTCCCCACAGAACAGCCATTCCTGAATGTGAAATCCCAGCTGGATTCCCAACTTGGTTCCTCCTCCCCGTGGCGCCCAGGACCGGCTGCAGCCTCCGGCCGCGATGGGAGTGGGTGTCAACTCAACTCCAGGGCTGGATTTGAGCACGTTGCTGATGTCAGGTCTAGTCAGGGAAAAATGTTCCATTTCAGCTGGTTTAACACACAGCAGGGCTGGGACTGACACAGCCATGTGCAGCAAATGCACTTAGGGCTTTAGATCAGGTACCTCCTGCAGCCACAGAGGGACTCGCCCACCTTCTCGGCTGTGCAATCTCAGCTTCTCAGTGCAAATTTCCTCCTTAGTTATTAGCTTTTCAGGTGCTCTCCCACTGCAGCTTTAAGCTTTGGCTTTCTGGCCTTTGGGTTAATTCTTGTGAAGAGGCTTTTCGTTAAAAAAGCTAAGATCTTCATATCATAGAATGGTTTGGGTGGGAAGGGACCTGAAAGATCATCCAGATCCAACCCCCTGCATGGGCAGGGACACCTCCCACCAGCCCAGGCTGCTCCAAGCCCCATCCAACCTGCCCTTCAACACTGCCAGGGATGGGGCAGCCACAGCTTCCCTGGGCAACCTGGGCCAGGCTCTCACCACCCTCACAGCCCAGAATTCCCTCCTCATCTCCAACCTCCATCTCCCTCTCCCAGTTTTCATCCATCCCCCTCATCCCATCCCTCCCTGCCCTTGTCCCAAGCCCCTCCCCAGCTTTCCTGGAGCCCCTTCAGGCCCTGGAAGCTGCTCTAAGGTCTCCCTGGAGCCTTCTCTTCTCCAGGCTGAACACCCCAACTCTCCCAGCCTGTCTTCCTAGGAGAGCTGCTCCAGCAGCCAAAGCAATTTCCAGCTGGATTTAAGGCTTTGATTGCCTCTTGTTTCCTGGTGAAGAAAGGTGGAGGGTGCAGAGCAACAAGGTGCTCTCTCAGGCAGCAGCTCCAGGTAAACGTGCTTTCTGCATCAAGTGAAGAGGTGGAAACATTGCATCAACTGTACCAAGGGCAAAAGTGAGTTTGCAAGCTTTGGAAACCAGCCCAGGGAGGCCTGTGGTGTGCAAAGGCTCTGCTGCTTTCCTGACAGCACCTGGTCAAAAGCTGTGCAGTATTTGAAGAGAATCTGCCAAATTCGGGAGGAACTTTGTGTTGCAGATGGACTTCCCAGGCTGCCCGGGAGGTGGGCAAGTTTCCTTTTGCTTCAGACCCTTGTTTTGAGCACCTGAAAGTGTCTCAGATGTACCTGACTTTGATATCATTGTGGTTTTTTTAATTCTTGAGGGCGACGAGAGCATTTAAGACCCAAACTGGGAGCCCTGTATGAGCAGCACTGGGTAAATGGGAAGGTCCTGGTTTCCAGGGTTGCTGTGGGGGTCTCGTGGGACCTCCAGCCAGGCTGCTGGAGGACTCCTTTCCTGCAGCAGGAGGTGAAAGGAGGAATCAGGGATCTGGTTTGGCTGTAAAAACTGGGTGGTAAAATGTAGGCAGTTGCAAAAAAGGAAAACAGAATAAGGAAAAAGGTGGAGGGAAAAGAATTAAGGGACTTGGCCAGGGGGCTGCAGGCAGAGCTGTGGGTGAGGAGGAGGTCCCTGCCCCTTTCCCTTCCCCAGCAGCTCCTGCTCTGCAGTTGGTTTCCACTTGCCCAGGGCCTGTTAGTTGCATCAGTGTGGGTGAAGCAGCTGGAGAAGGGATGTGCCACGTGGAAGGTGCAGGACTCTGCAAGTCCTGCTGTGATCTCCCTGACCTCAATACCTGCCTGGTAACCTCAGGCCCATGGCTCTGAGCATTCCAAGTGATCAAATTCAAGGGAAGGGAGGGGAGGATTCCTCAGCTCTGATGTAACTCTCTGCAGAACCACGTGGTTTTCTACATTTTTTGATGAGCAAAGCTCTCCTGGAAGCAAGGATGAAAATTTTCAGTAGCTCTTTTGTAATCACTTGCCACAGCAGCTATTTTCCAGCCAGTCTTTGGGTCCCTGCAAGGTTTGTTTGGGCAGTGTCCTCACGTAGGCTCCAAATGGGAAACCCATCCAAGCTTCCTGACTCATCTGCTGTCCCAAGCAGGAGGAGAAGCCTGGCTTGGGGAAGCAGGGAAATGTCAGTGTCAGCACTTTGGGATCTCAGCTTTGAAGGGCTGGGTGAGGAAGGGGTGCCCAGGGGCTTGAGAGCCCCAGATCCTGCCCTGCCACGGCTCCCACTTCCCTGCAGCCTGCCAGGATTAACCTGGTCCTCACAGAGCTGAGCTTGGTTCACTTCTCTGGTAGCTGAGACCAAATGAAGGTCTGAAAAGAGCACTTCAATTGATTTCAGGATCAAAGGAGTTTTGTTAGGTAGCAATTTGTACAATAATGCCTTTTTTAATGAGGAAAAGCATCTTTTTATTCAGGCTGGAAGAGTTGGGGTGTTCAGCCTGGAGAAGAGAAGGCTCCAGGGAGACCTTAGAGCAGCTTCCAGTGCCTGAAGGGGCTCCAGGAAAGCTGGGGAGGGGCTTGGGACAAGGGCAGGGAGGGAGAGGACAAGGGGGAATGGATTGAAACTGGAAGAGGGAGATTGAGGTTGGAGATGAGGAGGGAATTCTTGGCTGTGAAGGTGGTGAGAGCCTGGCCCAGGTTGCCCAGGGAAGCTGTGGCTGCCCCATCCCTGGCAGTGTTGAAGGGCAGGTTGGATGGGGCTTGGAGCAGCCTGGGCTGGTGGGAGGTGTCCCTGCCCATGCAGGGGGTTGGATCTAGATGATCCTTCAGGTCCCTTCCCACCCAAACCAGTCTGGGGTTCTATGGTCCACACGAGCTGGAAAGGTTTGCTCGCTTCCCTGGTGTGTGTTTTCCTTCACTTCTCTCCTTCCTCGCTCTGCTCAGCTATAACCCTGAACAGAACTGGTTTCTCTTCCCTGCCTTGAAGCTGCACTCCCAGTTCCCTCACAAGCCAACCTCCCTGGTGTTTTCTTTGTTTCCAGAACATGAACATCCAGGTGGAGGACATCAGGATCCGTGCCATCCTCGCCACCTACCGCAAGCGGGTCCCTGTCACGGAGGGCTACGTGGAGGTGAAGGATGAAGGGACCTGGAAGCAGATCTGTGACAAGCACTGGACCATGAAAAATTCCCGAGTGGTCTGTGGCATGTTTGGATTTCCCAGCGAGAGGAAATACAACACCAATGTCTACAAGTAAGAGCAAAGCTTTGTGTCAGACACCAGCCTGGGTCTTGGAACACTCGGGGCCTTGTTCCGAAATGCAAATTGTCAGATGACACTGGAGACCTTGGGGGAGAAAAAGCTCCAACTGCTTCATTCCTGCAGGTCAGGTTTTCCCTCGGTGTAAATATTTGGAATGTCAAGCATTTCCCTGTGCAGACAAGGGGAGTTGTTTGATCTCTCTCTGGCTGCAGACCTGGTGCGGTATCAGCTGTAGGGTTTGGTAGGTCCTGTAGTAGGAGATGTGGACAGTCAGCCCAAGGAGGTCTTGTTTCCAGCTGATTTCCTTCCCCTGTGAAGGTTTAGGTTCTGTTTTGTGTGCAGGGGATGGATGGAAGTGGCCAAACTGCTTGCTAACCTAACCACTTGCCCCATCCCTCTGCAGAAAGGCAGCTGTAGGATCCGAGCTGGTTGGATCTGAAAGCTCCCATGAGGAATCTTGGGATCAAAAAGGCCTGCTCTGAGCTGGGGACTAAGCTCAAAATGCCTGTGGTGCATCCCAGCTGCTGCTCCCAGGGTTGCTGCTGGCTGTGCCTCTGAGGCAGTGCTTGCAGAAGGCTGCAGTTGTGACTTCAGTGTTGTTTTTCCTTCCTGTAATTGTAGCTTGCTGTAAAATGAGGGAAGAAGAGAGTGATCCATAGGGAGAAGGTTGTGTCTTTGAGAGCTGCAGGCTGATCAGTTCCAGCTTCATTTCCTGAAAGCCAGGAGCTCTGGTGGTCTTTGTTGTCATTGCTTCAACTTGCTCTTTGTCACCAGCCTTCATCACAAGCTTGCTGCTTCCCACACTGTTCCCTAGAAATAACACCCTGGAGCAGATGCAGAAGAATGGAAGTGAAATTCTGCCTCATTTCTTTCCTGCTCTGTGACCTGGAGAGTGGGAAAGCCTTGACTGGTTAAGGGGAAGAACTGAAGTCTCCAGCCAGGAGTTGTGGTTTTCCTGCCTGCTCCTTTTGGCCTGTGATGGCTATTTCTGAAAGTTCCCTCTGGAACTGGCCTGGCCACGTTTCAGTTCTTTCATTAGCAAGATGGTGATCAACTGAAGAGGTCCCCTTGGGGTTGGAACAGCATCAGGCCACATAGCAGCACAAAGAATACAAAATAAATCACCCAAGTGGAATTTGGTTGCCAGGCTCCCCAGGGGGATGAGCAGGGAATTGCTAATTGCTACCAGTTGGTCCAGTGTTTTGCCATGGACACCAGTTAGAGGTGGATTTGCTCCCCTCAGGGCAGCATATCTCCCTCAAGCTCAGCTCTGAGATTCCCATCCTCTGCTCCAGAGCAGGAGGGCAGAATAAATCACCTCTAGGAAGACTAAGATTTTTTTTTTTTTCCCTGCTTCTCAGTTGTGGTGTTTCCAAGAAAAGCATTAACTGCAGCAGCTGGAGCCATCTGCCTGAAATGAGAAGGTGCCTGGTAACTGGCCTGTCTCTTGCAATAGTGCACGTAGAGATGGAAAAACTGAGGCCCAGTTGTTCAGCAATGTTGAAAATCCCATTCAGTGGAAGCTGGAGTTGGGAATCTGCAGTGTTTACAAATTCCAGGCTTGGAGATCTCTCCTGCTGAGCCAGATGGATCAAGTACCCTCAGTGTCCTGATCCCTCCCTCACCTTCTCTCATTGTCAGGAACAGCCTGTTGGCCTCCTGCACCCCAGAAAGTTGGGAAAAATGCCTTGAATATGATCCCAGGTTGGAAGAAGAGATGTTTTATTGGAAGGAAGAGACTTGTGAAATTCAGTCAGCTGGGCAGTTTGGGTTAGCACAGTTAAAAAAGCTGTGCTCTTTCTTGGTGCTTTGTGTTCCATCCCACAAGCCCAGCATTGCTGGTCACTTTGCTGGGGAGGGAAACCTCCCAGTTCTGAGCTGGGAACTGGACAAGTGATCTTTGCTCCATGATGGAGGTACTGGAATGGCAACCCTGCAGCTGGGCCAGGAGGGCAGCACTGCTCTCTGCTCTGTCCCACACACCTCCTGCTCACAGCCTCTCCTGGGGAGGGGAGAGTTCACCCCTGGCTGTTCATTTGAGCTCAACCCTCTTAGTGTGAATGTGAAGCCTCAGAAATGTTTTCTGTTTGTTCAAGCTTTGCTCTCTGGAGATGGGCTGGAATCAGGGGGGGTGGCTGCAAGTGCCCCCTTCCCACATCCCCTCCAGTCCCACTCCCCACAAACTCCAGCTTGGCCTGCTGAGCCAGCTGATCCTCTGCTTCTGCACAGTGGTGGGAGGTGAAATGATTTACAGATGGCTCTTGCTTGAAAGAAAACAACTTAGTTCATTGTTGTCCCAGTGCCAGGGTTTTACTCCTGCATGTAACTTAGACTCTGCAGTTGACAGCAGGATTTATGTTAGGAAAGGAAACAAATCTCCATGTTGTTTCCATGTTCTTTGTTCATTCTTCAAAGTGATTTTTATATAGGCACTACTTGTTAACTCCTCCTCCCAACTCCTGCTCTGGTGGAGGAAGCAGAGTGGAATTAAATGCATTTTGCTGCTGGTGAGAGTAGAAGTTTGTGGCCAGAGATGCTGAAGGCAGAGAGACCTGATGCCTTCTCAAGGCTTGCAGCTTTGGGATCTGTCAAAGAATGGGATGGAGGGGCTCAGCAGTCCCAGGGAGCTTTGTCCAACATCACTCCAAGCAGATCTCCCAGTTTAACCCCTCTGCTCACAGCATTTTTAAACCTGGTCAGATGTGTAGGTTGGTTAAAAGCCTCTATGCTTGTCATAGAAATCCTCATGGTTTGGGTTTTTCTCAGCAAAGCCAGGATCTGAAGGGCTTTGGGAGAATCATAGGATGGTTTGAGATGGAAGGATCATCCGGATCCAACCCCCTGCATGGGCAGGGACACCTCCCACCAGCCCAGGTTGCTCCAAGCCCCATCCAACCTGCCCTTCAACACTGCCAGGGATGGGGCAGCCACAGCTTCCCTGGGCAACCTGGGCCAGGCTCTCACCACCCTCACAGCCAAGAATTCCCTCCTCATCTCCAACCTCCATCTCCCTCTCCCAGTTTTCATCCATCCCCCTCATCCCATCCCTCCCTGCCCTTGTCCCAGGCCCCTCCCCAGCTTTCCTGGAGCCCCTTCAGGCACTGGAAGCTGCTCTAAGGTCTCCCTGGAGCCTTCTCTTCTCCAGGCTGAACACCCCAACTCTCCCAGCCTGGCTCCAGAGCCTTCTCTTCTGCCTTCTTGAGGCTGAAGGCAGCAAATTGTGAACTTCAGTAAATGCTGGAAGAATTGCCTCAGGGTAGGACCTTCATGCCTACACCCCTGGAGAGGAGTCCACCAGCTCCTGTTCAGTGTTAGGGATGAATTTTCCCAGCAGGTATGTATGTCATGATGTGTTTGTGCTCCCCAACCCCTCTTCTGTAGTGAGGTTCCTTCAGCTCAAGGCTCAGCCCCTTCCCACAGCCCTTGACCTGTGCCTTTGTTTAAAGCTTATGTGCTGAAGGTCTGTTTCTCCTGACCAGTGCAAATGATTTGGGTTCCAACTTGACCTAGAATTGGCTCAGTTCTCACAGCATGACTCTTCACTCACACCTCTGACCTGAGCAGCAGTGCTCTTGGCTCTCAACAAGGCCAGTGAGAGGTGGGTTGCCCCCTTTCTGTCTTAAAAAATAAATAACAAGAAGGCCCAGAGTTTCTGTCTGTGAAGGTCATCTGTGTTCTCATCCTTTTTTCTATATATTTGGTCTGGGGAAATGAGGTGGGGCTTTCTCTGGCTGTTTCTCCCCAGCCTACCACAGGCTGTTAATACCAACCAGATGTTAATGCCTCATGAAATTTCCAGGATGAGGTCATTGTTTGCTATTCTAAGGCATCCCCATCATGACTCCTCTAAAAGAGGCTGTTTCTTGTCTGCTTTGGAGTTGCAGAAGCTCCTCACACACATCTGAGGAGCCCCCCCTCAGTGAAAATACTCCTTCAGGTTCTCCCTCCATCCCAAGCACACAGACAGGGCTGGTGGAGCAGAGCTGGGATGTTCCTGGAGAGGTGGAGGTGCCTCCAGATGCTTCCCAGTGTGTGTCCCAGCACTCTGAAGTCCAAGAGGGCAGTTAAGGTTCATGTGGGACCTTGGTGCTGAGCTCCAGCAGGCCCAGGGCAGAGGCTTTCATGGCTTTCTGGGAGCTGTGTAGTATCCTGAGTAGTTGAACCAAAAGAAACATGTTCAGGGTTTGGTCTCAATTGCACCAGATGTTCGAGCTGAGAAGTATCTGGTACTTTCTGCCTGCATCCTCCCTGGTTCTACTTCTCATTGTTTAACTTTTAATTTGTGTTTCCACTCATTTTCCATGGGTTCAGGGTCTCTGACTGCTCTGCTTTGGCAGACTTGGAGTTTGACAGCCAGTGTTTGACCCCAGGACAGGCAGGTTGTCCCTTCCTGCCCCTTAGCCCTGCCCCATCCTCCTCCCTTGCCTTGACTCCCCATCACATGGTGCAGTTGCATCTGTCTCCTGGTTCTAACCTCAATCCAGAGATGTTTGCTTCCAGAAGGTGAACCTGGACAATTGCTGAGCTTGGCAGCAAAGCTCACCAAGCAAAAGGGGGAGAAATCTTTCCCCCCCCCCCCTTATCCCCCCAGAGATAGACCCCTCAAGCAGAGATGGTGCAAATTAGCCCTCACGGGGACCACCAAAGGATGAGGCAACCTTGACCTGTCCATTAGTTTCAAACCAACAGCCTACAGAAGGCTCTGAGTTCCTTCCCCAGATCCTGTCCAGGCTCTGTCCTGCATTTCACCAGGATTGGTTCCTCTTCTCCCAACAAATTCCACCCTCCTCACTGTCCTGGTTGTCACAGCTGATCATGGATGGCCGGAGCTCCGTGGCAGCTGCTCCTGGATTGAGGAGCAGCAGAGGGATCTCACCAAGCCACGTCAGGATCACAGCAGGGTGTTGGCTCCTCTGGGCCTTGACTTTTTCTTTTTTTGGGTCACTTCTCATGTTTCCCTTTTTGCTCAAGCTCTGACCCACATTTCTGTTTCCTTGACTCTTTTAGCTCCGCCGCAGCCATCTGAGCAGCCTTACAGTGCAGCTGGGCTGAAGCTGGATTATTTCCTCTTCTCCTTGATCACACATGCCCCTTCCCCCTTAGGAATCCCTGGAGCAACTCCTGGCAAACACTGGAGTTTGGGAGCAAGAAGCAGAAGCTGCTGCCAATCTCCTCTGCTGTGAACATCTCCTCAAGGGGGCTGCTCGTGCTCTCAGAAATTGCTTCCAGGCTCAGGTTGTTAACACGGCAGCACTGAGGGGAGCTGGAGAGCCCTGGGTTTATCCCAGTCTGCCATCTCCTCAGGGCTGATCAGGTGCTGGCCAGCAAGGAGAGGTCTTCTGGGGGCCTCCCCAGTCCCAGCTCACTGGGGGTGTTTGCACAGGCCCTGTTTGGGCACTGCCTTTTGGGTGAAGGGATCTCTGAGCCTTAGAAAATGTAAGGATCTCAATTACCTTTCTCTCTTAAGTGCTTAATTGTTGCTCTGCCTGCACTGTTGATGTTGATTCATTCCCTGCTCTGTAGCTCTAGCAGGTGACCTTTTTACTCCCAGGTGCCACCTCACCAGAGTCCTTGTGTGTGTGAATAGATCAGTGTCTGAACAATGCTGTTCAGTCAAGGCTGGTTTGATCCCAAATTGAGCTACATCACTGCAGTTCTTATGGACTAATAGAGTCATGGGATGGTTTGGGTTGGAAAGGACCTTAAAGATCATCTAGATCCAACCCCCTGCATGGGCAGGGACACCTCCCACCAGCCCAGGCTGCTCCAAGCCCCATCCAACCTGCCCTTCAACACTGCCAGGGATGGGGCAGCCACAGCTTCCCTGGGCAACCTGGGCCAGGCTCTCCCCACCCTCACAGCCCAGAATTCCCTCCTCATCTCCAACCTCCATCTCCCTGAATTCCAATTCCTAACCGGTCTCGTATTCCTCCTTTCCCTGGTCTCTTATCCCTTTCAGGATGTTTGCCAGCAGGAGGAAGCAGCATTACTGGGCTTACTCAATGGACTGCAGTGGGAATGAAGCTCACATCTCCAGCTGCAAACTGGGCAATCACCTGAACGTGGATGCAGAGAAGAACGCCACGTGTGACAGCGGGATGCCAGCCGTGGTCAGCTGTGTCCCTGGACGTGCCTTTGCCCCCAGCAGCCACAGTGGCTTCCGAAAAGCCTTCAGGCAGGAGGTGAGCAGGGAGAAAAATGCCTCCTGGAAGCAGGAAAAGCCTGAGGGGCCTAAATATGTGTCCCCTCTTGGTGTTCCTTCCTCGCTACGTGAGAAACGTTTGCGGCGCCAAGGAACAGGCCCAGCCTGATCCTTCAGCAAAGCAGTTTGTTTACACTCCTGCAAGAATGGGTGACCTAAACAAGTAGGCACACCTGTAGTAAGGTGAAGAGCTGTTTATATTCCCTGTTCCCCATGTCAAGTTCCCTCCCCTGTTTCCCCACTGGCTGGGTACTCCAGGGTTTACAGCCTCTCCGACGCTTCTAATTATCCCCTAAGTTTCCCACCCCTGTTTACACATTCCATTCTAGCAGGTCACTTTTCACCTTTTCAGGTATAATTCTGCCCTTTCTTACCCATCTTCCCAATCACCCAAATGATCTGTACCTCCTGGTGTCACCCTGCTCCCAGGAGCAAGACAGAAGTGACTTTGTTGGGTCTGATCTTGGCCATCAATCCTGCTCCGTGTTGGGATCCCCCAGATGGAGCCCAATTCAGTCCCTCAGTTTCTTGGACCATAAACCACCCCAGGTGTCATTGGAAGGGGCAGATATCTCCCTTCTCTCAAACAATTATATTCCTAACACTAGGGTATATAAAAAAAAAACCCCAACAATGTCCTTCTAACACTAGGATGTGAAAACAACCCTCAAACCCAACACTGAGCTTCTAACACTAGGGTGCAAAACCAACACTACATTTCATTTCTAACAACTACAAGCCCAGCTCAGTTTGTCCTCAAATTCCTGCTGCTTTGCCTCTGTCTCCAGGCTCAGAAGGGTGGGAGACCAGCTCATTGCTGCAGCTGGCAAGGCTTGGAACCAGGAGTAAGAAAATCCATGTGTCACGTTTCTCTTGGAGCTGTTCAAGCCAGCTGAACCTGTGCCCAGTTGCTGCTGGGCTTTGCTGTCTCACGGTCACTTAAATGCTGCTGGGTTGTCTTTCCCAGTTGAGGTACAAGGGAAACAAGCTGGTATTTCCTCTGCTCCTGTGTCTTCTGCAAAGAAATGCCCTGAGAGACTGGGAAAACACGGCCTGCAGGAAAGGTTGGGAGAGCTGTGTTTGTTTAGTCTAGCAAGGAGAGAGGGCTGAGTGAAGTGTAGAAATGCCAAGGTAGGCAAAAGGTTGTTCTGAAGTGACCCTAGAGGGAGTTCTCAATGTCAGTGGGGCAGCTGAACTTGCAGCAAATGGAGCTTAGGGAACTTTTCTAGCTGTAAGGGATGTGCAGCCTTAGGACAGAGGGGTCATTGCAGGGGCTGGAGTCCATGAATGTTGGGTTAGAGGGTCTGTCATAGAATCACAGACTGGTTGGGCTTGGAAGGGACCCTGAAGATCATCCAGTCCCAACCCCCCTGCATGGGCAGGGACACCTCCCACCAGCCCAGGCTGCTCCAAGCCCCATCCAACCTGCCCTTCAACACTGCCAGGGATGGGGCAGCCACAGCTTCCCTGGGCAACCTGGGCCAGGCTCTCACCACCCTCACAGCCAAGAATTCCCTCCTCATCTCCAACCTCCATCTCCCTCTCCCAGTTTTCATCCATCCCCCTCATCCCATCCCTCCCTGCTCTTGTCCCAAGCCCCTCCCCAGCTTTCCTGGAGCCCCTTCAGGCACTGGAAGCTGCTCTAAGGTCTCCCTGGAGCCTTCTCTTCTCCAGGCTGAACACCCCAACTCTCCCAGCCTGGCTCCAAAGCTGCTCCAGCCCTCCCATCACCTCCGTGGCTCCTCTGGACTCTCTCCAGAAGTTCCATGTCCTTATGTTGGGAGCTCCAGAACTGAACCCAGCCCTGCAGGAGGGGTGGGTCTCACAAGCAGAATTAAGGGGGAGAATCCCCTCCCTTCACCTCTTCTTTTTACAAGCTGCATTTGGTGCTGTAGATTTTGCCTGTTGCCCTTGGCTTTAGGAGTGGGCTTTCTCTTGAGAAGAAGACCCCTTTCTCCTGAGAAGACCCCAGCAACCACCTCCAGCCACTCTGGAGGGAGCAGTGCAGTCCTCTCCACACTTTGCCTGCCTGGAGCTCAGGCACCACTGACTGCACGAGAGCTCCCAGGATCTAGGCCTGGAAGGTGAAAGGTCTTGTAAATGATTACTGATCTTCTGAGCCCTGCACACTGCCAAGTAATTCCTTAAGCCTTTGTGTAGGCTTTGGATGTCCTTCCTGTGACCCCAGCATGGAGAGCTGTAAATGCTTCCAGTTTTACAAGTTAAAGGTTTGGGTTTGTTTTATATTATTTGGCTCCCAGGCACAAATCTCTGGTTGTTCCTGTGTTTAGGACTCAGCTCCCACCACAACACATCTCTGGGGTGCTGGTGGGTCCCTCAGCTTCCTTCTGGGGAAGGGTGTGAGGGGTAGGCAGGGACTAATAGAAATGGAAGGATAGAAATGGAAGGGACTGGACCTGCCACTTCATGGAATCCTGGAATGCCAGGTTGGAAGGGACCTCAAGGATCATCTGGTCCAACCTTTCTTGGTGATAGTTTAGTTTAAATGAGATGGCCCAACGTCCTGACAAGCTGTCTTCAAACTGTCCAATGCAGGGGAATGCACCAGTTCCCAGCTCACTTATTCCACTTGTTGGAACTGCTGCAGGTGGGTGGGTTTGTGTTCCACGTTGGGTTAACCCAGGACCTCTGTCTGGAGATGGGTGATTAATCCATCTAGTGGCTGAGCCACAGCCAGCAAGTGGAGCAGAGCTCCCTGGGATTCCTCAGCCTCCTAGCAGGCTCCCAAGAGGACAGGGAATGAGAGGTGGGATGTCACAAATCCAGCCCCTAAGTCCAAGCACTAAAGCTGCAGAGAACTGAGATGTCTCCTCGTATTCTCTGCCCATGTTTGGGGATGTGAGAATCAGAGAATCCCAGGCTGGTTTGGGTTGGAAGGGACCTGAAAGATCATCCAGATCCACCCCCCTGCATGGGCAGGGACACCTCCCACCAGCCCAGGCTGCTCCAAGCCCCATCCAACCTGCCCTTCAACACTGCCAGGGATGGGGCAGCCACAGCTTCCCTGGGCAACCTGGGCCAGGCTCTCACCACCCTCACAGCCAAGAATTCCCTCCTCATCTCCAACCTCCATCTCCCTCTCCCAGTTTCAATCCATCCCCCTTTTTAGCAGATCAAGATCTCCTTCCACCCAGCACTTTAAGCCTTTTCTATGGTTGTTTTCAGGTGCCTCAGGGTAACACTTTTTAGGCCCCAATTTCCCTTTTAGCTGGAAATAAGGGCTGGCAAGCAAGAGAAGCTTCATTCCTAGGCTGAGGTGTCACCACTCCTCTCTGTGTCTTCCAGCAACCACTGGTGAGGCTGAAAGGAGGAGCCAACACTGGGGAAGGACGAGTTGAAGTGCTGAAAAATGGGGAGTGGGGGACAGTTTGTGATGACAACTGGAACCTGGTGTCAGCCAGCGTGGTGTGCAGGGAGCTGGGCTTCGGCAGCGCCAAGGAGGCCATCACAGGAGCAAGGCTTGGACAAGGTAAGAGCAGGGAGGGCTCTCAAGACCATCCAGGCCTTGGCCACCTCCAAGACCCCTTTCATGTTTCAGGCCTGAATGTGTTTTTACCAGGAGGTTTGTTTTGAGGACCAGGAATTGATTCTCTACCCTTAACGAAGCCTCCCGAGCGCAGGAGCTCGAGGTCAAACTGGAATGGGTGACTTAAAAAAAAAGAATCATGAGGTTTCTTGAAAGAAATGTGGTGATGATGAGTTTAACCTTTCCCTCAGGCAGCTGTTCCAGTAATTACTTCTTCATTATCACATCCACTGCCCTCAAATTCTCTCTACAAGTTCTTTAGATCCACATCATGGTGTCATGCGTTATTAGAAGGTTCCTGGCAGAAATGGGTCCTGGATCTTGACTTCAAACATTCTTCATTTTAAGACCAGAACATGAATTTAGCCCATTATAAACAGAAGGGCATCTGAACAGCTCAGAGCCAGGTTTGGGTTTGGATTTCCTGTGTTTGGGAGTTGGTTGAAATCCCAAACTGTGGTCAAGAGCAACTCAAAGCCTCTCAAACCACCTTCTGCTTCCCACTCCTTGCTCCCCTAGTGGAAACCCTCCAGAAAATGACACCAAACCCTTGATTGTGAGACTGAATGAACAGGTGACATTTCATCAAAGCAAACCCTTTATTGTGAGATAAATAAAAGGGTGAAATGTGTTCAACCCAGCACAGCCTGGAGAAGAGGGAGGAGAATCACACAACACGTGTGAAGCACGGTGGTGGTGTCCACAATCTGGAAAGCTTTACAACATGACCTGGCCATTGGATGTGCCAAAAAAACTGTTGTGTTGGGTTTCAGGGATCTGCTGATGTGTTCCACTGCATTTCAGAAACAGCAGGATCATCATGGGGCAGGGGGAGCATCTGCCACGTGAGGAGGAGAACACACTGTTCTGACCATCTCCTGCAGCCTGGGAACTCTGAGCAGAGCCTGCCCATTCCCACACATCTTCCTTTTCATGTCAAGCCCTGGCAATCAATCAGTGCACCCTGTCCAAGCTGTCCTCTGGGATGGCAAGGAGCTCCTTTCAACAGCTGGATCATCACGTTGTGGGAAGGAAAAAAAAAAGGAGCTGCTTTTTTGGCCCAAACTCAGCTCCGAGCTCCTGCTGCACCAGGGAGCTGTTCAGCTCCGTGTCCACGTTGGAGCTGCATCTCCCTGGGTTTCATAGAGCCATGGGATGGTTTGGGTTGGGAGAGACCTTCAAGATCATCTAGATCCAACCTCCTGCATGGGCAGGGACAGCTCTCACCAGCCCAGGTTGCTCTGAGCCCCATCCAACCTGCCCTTGAACACATCCAGCACCTCAGGTTTCCTAGAAACTGCTGGAGACCAGAGGTTCTACATCTGCTGCTTGCAAGCATCTCCTGTCAAAAGTATCTGGTGTGTTTCCATCAGTAATTACTCATGGATTATATGGGCTCCAAGAAAGACTCTGGTTGTTCTTCTGTGATGAAGATCATCTGCTGGAACCTCTGATTCATCCCCCCCCAGTAACATTTCTTTCTAACCAGCTTTGGAAACAGGACCTGAGAGCTTCATTGGCAGGATTATGGTGCTGAGCCATCTCATATCAACCATAGCATCACCTAGAAATTTTTGGACCAGTTGATCCTTGAGGTCCCTTCCAACCTGGCATTCTATGATTCTTCTCACGTGTGTCTCCTCTTGCTTCTCTTGGGTAGGAAGGACAATTTTCTGCTGCCACTTGTCCTTGGGAGGAACCAAATGCTTGAACTTGGCTCCCAGCACCTTGAGTCTCTGCAGGATGAGATGATGTTCTCCCTCTTGTTTCCATCATGGGGTTGGAGTCTGGGACACACACCTGCCCCCAGAGTTCCAGTGACTTCTCACGCCTCCCTGGGGTGTTTTGTTGTCCCAGCAAACATGTCCCTGTCCCATGGAAACATCAGGGCTCCAGCAGGAGCAGATCCCAGCAACAGACCCAGCCAGAAGCTCATAACTTGCAGATTCCTCCAGCTGAAGTTTGTAAATGATGCAAGAGTGGAAACTTGGCTTTTTTTGGGTGGCTCTTGCATGTTTGAGTCCCAGGAACCGCTGGAAGGAACGTAACAGTCAAACGAACAATCATCTGGCAGGTTTTGTTTTCTTCTTCAAGAAACCACTGGCATTTCTTCAGGATGACCCTGTTGTGAAGGTGCTGGAGGCCAGTGGGATGTCTGCAGGGCATTCACAAGCTGCACCTGGGAAGGAGCAACCACATGCACCAGGACAGGCCAGGAGGTGATCTGCTGCAGAGCAGCTCTGTGGAGAAGGACCTTGGAGTCCTGGTGGACAACAAGTTCTCCATGGGACAACAATGTGCCCTCGTGGCCAAGGAGGCCAATGGTACCTTGGGGTGCATCAGGAGGAGTGTGTCCAGCAGGTTGAGGGAGGTTCTCATCCCCCTCTGCTTGGCCCTGGTGAGACCTCACTTGGAGTGTCTGGGCTCCCCAGTTCCAGAGGGACAGGGATCTGCTGGGGAGAGTCCAAGGGAGGCTACAAGGATGATGAAGGGACTGGAACACCTGCCTGATGAGGAAAGGCTGAGAGACCTGAGGCTGTTCAGTCCAGAGAGGAGAAGACTGAAGAATGAATGTCTCTAAATACAGGAGGGCAGCAAGAAGGCAGGACAAGCTCTTGTCACTTGTGCCCTGGGACAGGACGAGGGGCAGTGGATTCAAACTGGAGCCCGGGAAGTTCCACCTCAACATGAGGAAGAACTTCTGTCCTGGGAGGGTGACAGAGCCCTGGGCCAGGCTGCCCAGGGAGGCTGTGGAGGCTCCTTCTCTGGAGACTTTCCAGACCTGTCTGGGTGCCTTTCTGAGTGACCTGCCCTAGGGTTTTGTGGTCCTGCTTTGACAGGGGGGTTGGACTCGATGATCTTTGGGGGTCCCTTCCAACCCCTGACATCCTGTGATTGGGTGGTTTTTCTCCACACAGTAGCACAAGCAGAAGGTAAGGACTCTTGTTTTCTTCTTCTTCTGTCCCCTCTCCAGGGATGGGTCCAATCCATCTGAATGAAATTGACTGCACAGGCTTTGAAAAGTCAGTCACAGACTGCAAGTTCAACACCGAGTCCCAGGGCTGTAACCATGAGGAAGATGCTGCTGTGAGATGCAACGTTCCAGCCATGGGTTTCCAGAACCAGGTGAGAAGTCAAGTGAGATCCAGCTGGGGTCAAGCATGGTGAGGTCTTTTCAGCCCAGAGCACCTTCTGCCCTCCCTGGCTGTGCAGCTCAGGGTGTCTGGGTTGGAATCATCTCACCTAAGGCAGGACCATCCCATTTGGAGTTTAACCTCTGTGTTGTATGAAGCAGGAGGGCAAAGAAGGATGATGCTCCCAGTTTGCTTTGAGTTTTGAGCTCCTCCCAGGAAGATGGGGCTTCTAAAGGAGTGAAGTGCCTGTTAACCTGACGCTGACCAGTCCTTAACCAAACCATCTCCCTAAGTACAATGTCTATGCAACTCTTCAATCCCTCCAGGAATGGTGACTCCACCACTGCCCTGGGCAGCCTGTTCCAATCCCTGACAACCCCTTCAGTGAAGAAATTCTTCCTGACATCCAATCTAAGCCTCCCCTGCCACAGCTCGAGGCCGTTCCCTCTTGTCCTGTCACTTGTGACTTCACTGAACAACCTGATCCCCACCTCTGTACAACCTCCTTTCAAGGAGTTGTAGAGAGTGAGAAGGACTCCCCTCAGCCTCCTTCTCTGAAGGCTGAACAGCCCCAGCCACTCCTCAGAAGACACCTGCTCCAAACCCTTCATCAGCTTGTTGCCCTTCTCTTGTTCAGCCTGGAGAAGAGAAGGCTCCAGGGAGACCTCAGAGCACCTTCCAGTGCCTGAAGGGGCTCCAGGAAAGCTGGGGAGGGGCTTGGGACAAGGGCAGGGAGGGATGGGATGAGGGGGATGGATGAAAACTGGGAGAGGGAGATGGAGGTTGGAGATGAGGAGGGAATTCTTGGCTGTGAGGGTGGTGAGAGCCTGGCCCAGGTTGCCCAGGGAAGCTGTGGCTGCCCCATCCCTGGCAGTGTTGAAGGGCAGGTTGGATGGGGCTTGGAGCAGCCTGGGCTGGTGGGAGGTGTCCCTGCCCATGCAGAGGGGTGGGAATAGATGATCATCAGGGTCCCTCCCAACCCGAACTGAGACGATGGTGACCCTGGGGTGCTCCAGGGCCTTCACTCCCCTCCTCTCTCTGCCCACAGCTGCGTCTGAGCGGCGGCCGCAGCCCCTTCGAGGGGCGGGTGGAGGTGCTGGCCGAGCGCAACGGGTCCCTGCGCTGGGGCACGGTCTGCAGCCAGGGCTGGAGCACGGTGGAGGCCATGGTGGTGTGCAGGCAGCTGGGCCTGGGCTTTGCCAGCCACGCCTTCCAGGTGAGGAGCCCCTGGATCACCTTCTGCACACCTGTGGGCTGGGGGGGGGGGGGAGCGCGGGGAGGAGCGGGCGAGGGTCCCTCGCTGCGAGGGTGGCCTGGGAGAGGGGTCCCTGGCTCTTGCCAGCACCCAGTGGGTCTGGGTTCTGTGGGACGTGGGGTGAGTCGAAGGGAAACGTGGTCATCAGGAGCCTGCCTGTTTGGTTTTGGTCTGCTCTGTCAGCTGAGCAACAGCAGCAGCAGCTCAGACTCCCTTTCTGTTTGTTCCTTTTCCTACCGAGTCCCAAAAATGCTTCCAAGGGTTGGAAAGGAAGAAAAAAAGAAGAAGGTTTGAGGAGACACTAGATTTGAAGTTAGACACGAGGAGGGAATTCTTGGCTGTGAGGGTGGGGAGAGCCTGGCCCAGGTTGCCCAGGGAAGCTGTGGCTGCCCCAGCCCTGGCAGTGTTGAAGGGCAGGTTGGATGGGGCTTGGAGCAGCCTGGGCTGGTGGGAGGTGTCCCTGCCCATGCAGGGGGTTGGGTCTGGATGGTCTTTGAAGGTCCCTTCCCACCCAAACCAGTCTGGGATTCTATGAAAAGAGGAGCCTCCAAGCACAACAGGAGAGAGGAGGAAAGGCACAGGAAAAAGAGGCTGAGCTTCCAGTTCTGGCTTTTATGGAGGGTGGCAGGAAATGGGGGGGAATCCTGCTCCCCCTCTGCTCTGACCCTCCTGGGTCCTTCAGGGTCTTAAAGACCTTCATCTCTAGTTTCTCCCATTGATGCCAACAAATTATCTGGGCCTTCTCAAACCATAACACTTCCCCTGCTTCTGTCTCAGGTGGGGTGGCATGTTGGGGTTGGGTGGGGGCTCCTGGAGGAGGAGAAGGGCTTATTTAAAGAAACCACCCCCCACAAACCACAGCATTCAGCTTCAGAACCATCCCCTTCGAGGAGCTTCAAAGCATTAGTTGGGGAGGCCCTGGAGGTTGAAGCTCATTGCACAACAACCAGTGGGGGAAATCCAGAGCAGAAGGAGCTCTGGGCAACACTGCTGTGTCCATCCTGCTCAGGGGTCAGGTTTTTTTGGGGGAGCCCTGGTTGGGCTGGGGGGGTTACCTGCAGTTTCTTGGCCCTCCCAGTTCAGTGGGGAGTTGAACTCCTCAGGCTGACTGATGGGTGGCAGCCAAGTCCAACCTGGAGTCAAATCACTTGGAAACAATTAGATTTCCCTCCTGTAGCTCCTTCCCAGTGCACTGTGCTCCCAGATGTTTCTTGTTCCTCTCATGACCAGTGCCCCAAAACCCTCCCTGCTGGCACACGACTAAGAGTGGCACTTAATGAAGGGATAAAAGCTCCCAACTAATGAGCTTGGGGTGACCACCAAGGAATTTAAGTGTCCTTTCCCAGTGAAGCTCCTTGGCACAGGGAACAGCAGCAAGCAGCAACCCCTAAGAGCTTGGAAAAAGGGGAGGGCAACAGCTTCCCACCCAATTCCCAGGTGGAGAATCAGGAATATGTAGCTGGTGTTGGCCACTAACCCTGGTGCAAGAGGCTTGTCAGTACTGATAGAACCTTCAAGGGTCACCAGGTGAAAGAGGGACAGGCAGACCCAGGACCTCTGGGCCTTTATTGCACTTCCCAGGCCCCCAGAACATGGGGATTTGGGCTCCTAAAAGAAATTGGTTTCTCTGTAGGACAAAACAATCCCCTGGCAGAGCTTGTTCTCTTGCTGTGCTCTGGAAGTGCAGCCCCATTTGGGGCTGAAAATCAACCATCACCAGCAGCTTTGGGGAAACTCAGGCTCAAAGAGCCACTGAATAAATAAACTTCATTTTTGTTTATATGCATGGAAACCTCCAGACAGGAAACAGCCTTAAATCAGCTCTGGAAAGAAAACTGGTTTTGATTTCCAAAAATTGTTTGGGGAAAACTTGGGCAAACAAGTGAAAGGGGGTTGGGAAGAGCAGAGGTTGTCCTTGTTCTCCAAGCCCCTCTGCTGTCTTTTGGTGCTGGGTCTGGCCTGCTTGGCACTCAGATCCAGGGATGAACCCAGGGAGAAGGAACATCTCTGCTGCCTGCCTGCTGGTTTTGTGCTGGGGGGGACAAGAAGGCCCTGAAATGGCCCCCTCAGGGCTGGAGGTTGAGAAAGCAGGAGAGACAGTGGGGCAGAAATGGGCAGCTAAATCTCTGCCTGGAGAATCATGAGGTTGTCTTGAAGACTAAGCAAGCTGGGATCCAGGAGGACACAGGCAGATTCCAACCAGTTATCCATGGCCAGGGAGGGGATCTGTAGGTCCCTGAGGGACACACCAGGGGTTGACTACCCAGGAGGAGGGAGAAGGCTGGAGCTGCCCGTGCTGCTGTTGCAGCAAGCCCTCTGTGCAAGCTGGTTCCTCCAGCTGTGATTTCCTCACGTAGCTTCCCAAGCAGAGCATGGGAGCTGAGGACAACCACGTCCCCTCCACACTGGCCTTTCCAACTGCCTGGCTCTATTGACACAGCCCTGGGAGCCCAGCAAGAAACAAGACATTTTTTCCTTTAGCTGAGACTGTTGGTATTTAGAGCAGAAAAGGCCCTTCTGTGTGTCCCAGCTGCACCAGCTACGTGAGCATAAAGCTACTCTGTGGAGAACAGGGCAGCCCTGTGTGCTCAGGGGGTTGTTAACAGGGTTAACAAAGAGCCTCTTGCCCTGGGAGCACTGGTGCAGCTGGGTTTTCCTTTCCTGGAAATGTGTTCCCAGGTTTGACACCAAGAGATCTGATTTTTAATATTTCCCCCCCTTTTTTTTTGTTTTGTTTCCCCTCCCCTTCTCCCAAGTTTTCCAGCTTCACCAGGGTTGAGCCCACCCGGTTTTGTGAGCGGGTGTCGTGGTGGGAGTTGATTTTCTGGCTTTGCCATGAGTTTTGTAAAATGGGGTGATGAAGTGAGCAGGGTTTGAAGCCTGAATCCCTGGATGAACTGGTCCCATGAGTCCTGGTGCTCCTCAAATGCCTTCCTTCCATTGGTATTTCCAGCCTGGCTCCTAATTCTGCCTCCCCTCCTCGTGCAAGCAGGTGCTCCAGCACTACCTGGGACTCCCCTACATGCACAGATGTCACAGGAGAAATGTGGGTGAGCTGCTGGACATCTCTCCCAAAGGCACAGCCCGGATGGTTTAAGGCAGCCTGGGGGTGAATTCAGCAGCAGGATGGGCAGAGCAGGGTGGAAAAGCGAGTTTAGAGCTGGGTTAAAAACAAGCAGAGGTTTAAACCAGCTCAGAAGTGAGGAGGGAGATTTGCTTAATAGGGAGAGATCGTGGAGTCATAGGATGGTTTGGGAAGGGACCTGAAAGATCATCCAGATTCAACCCCCTGTGCACGGGCAGGGACACCTCCCACCAGCCCAGGCTGCTCCAAGCCCCATCCAACCTGCCCTTCAACACTGCCAGGGACGGGGCAGCCACAGCTTCCCTGGGCAACCTGGGCCAGGCTCTCACCACCCTCACAGCCCAGAATTCCCTCCTCATCTCCAACCTCCATCTCCCTCTCCCAGTTTCAATCCATTCCCCCTTGTTCTCTCACTTCTCTCTCTGGTGAAACGGTGCCCTGATGTTCATGGTGAGGAACATGCTCAGCCTGGGGTTTAATCCCAGGCTCCTGCCTCCACAGAGCTGGGCTCAATCCCTGAGTTACTCTCCTCTGGCAACATCTGTCTCCTCAATAGTCTTGGCTCTGGCGTTGATCTTCCCTGGAGGGAGGAAGCCCATCAGGTGGGGGTGGAGATTCCTCCAGCAGCTCCCTGAGCGCTGAGGAGTGTGTGAAATGTCTCCTTCTACCCAGGAAACCTGGTACTGGCACGGAGATGTCAGTGCTGACAACGTGGTGATGAGCGGGGTGAAGTGCTCGGGGACAGAGATGTCCCTGTCCCACTGCCGGCACGACGGGGCCCACGTCTCCTGCCCCAGAGGAGGGGGCCGGTTTGGTGCTGGGGTGTCCTGCTCAGAGAGTGAGTAACTGGGGGTTTGTTTCATGTGGGAGACGTGGGGTGGATGTCCCAGAGTCATGGATGTGTCACAGAGTGGTTGGGGCTGGAAGGGAGCTCTGGAGATCATCCAGTCCAACCCCCTGCTAGAGCAGGATCCCCTAGAGCAGATCCCACAGGAACACAGCCAGGAGGGGCTGGAATGTCTCCAGGGATGGAGACTCCACAACCTCCCTGGGCAGCCTGTCCCAGGGCTCTCTCACCCTCAGAGTCAAGCAGGATTTTCTCCTCTTCAGGTCAAACCTCCTGTGCTCCAGTTTGTGCCCATGGCCCCTTGTCCTGGCCCTGGACACCCCTGAGCAGAGTCTGGTCCCCCCTCCTGCCACCCCCTGGAGATACTGATCAGCACTGAGGAGATCCCCCCTCAGGCTCCTCTTCTGCAGCTGAGCAGCCCCAGCTCTCCCAGCCTTTCCTCACAGGCAGATGCTCCATCCCCTCAGCATCTCAGTGTCCCTGTGCTGGCCTCTCTCCAGCAGCTCCTTGTCCTCCTGGAACTGGGCAGCCCAGAACTAGACACACTTTTCCAGCTGGGGCCTCATCAGGGCAGAGGAGCAGCAGAACCTCCCTGACCCTCAAAGGGGGGGGGGAGTTTAATTAACCCCTCAGCTCATTCCAAACCTTCTTTCCAGCTGCCCCTGACCTGGTGCTGAACGCCGAGCTGGTGGAGCAGACAGCCTACCTGGAGGACCGGCCCATGTTCATGTTGCAGTGTGCCCTGGAGGAGAACTGCTTGGCCAGCTCGGCCGCCAACACCTCCCTGACCTCGGGCTATCGCCGCCTGCTCCGCTTCTCCTCCCAGATCCACAACAACGGCCAGTCCGACTTCCGGCCCCGCAACGGCCGCCACGCCTGGGTCTGGCACGACTGCCACAGGTCAGTGCCACCCCCACGGGCCTGCCACACCTGGAGAGGACCTCTCCAAGCTCCCCGAGTCCTGCTCTCCACCCACAAAGCCACCCCCCAGAAGCCAAGGCCGCCGATGTTCCCTCCGTCCCGTGCCCGCTGGGAGGTGCCCTGAGGTGCCACCTTGGCAGGTTTCTTGAAGCCTTCCAGGGATGGTGACTCCACCTGTGCCAGGGCCTGACCAGCCTTTGGGTGAAGAAGTTCTTCCTCATGTCACAGGTTCATAGAATCACTGAATGGTTCTGGTTGGAAAAGACCTTTAAGATCGTTGAGTCCAACCACAACCCAACTCTACCCAGCACAACCCAACTCTACCAACCATTAACCAAACTCTAACTAAACCATGTCCCTCAGCACCACATCCACGTGACTTCTGAACACCCCCAGGGATGGGGATTCCACCACCTCCCTGGGCAGCCTGTTCAGTGTTTGATCACCCTTTCAGTGAAGAAGTTTCTCCTAATATCCAATCTAAACCTCCCCTGGTACAACTTGAGCCCATTTCCTCTTGTCCTCTTCAGACCCAGACACGTGCCTGGTTTGAATCTGGAAAATCTAGTCTAATGGCCCTGAACTAGGGCAGGGGAGATTTAGATTGGACATCAGGATGAAGTTCTTGACTATGTGGGTGGTGAAGCCCTGAAACAGGTTTCCCAGAGAGGTGGTGGAGACCCCATCCCTGGAGACATTCAAGGTCAGGCTTGATGGGACTCTGAGAAACCTGATCTAGTTTAAAAAGTGTCCTAGGTGGTGGACAAGGTGTCCTTTAAAGGTCCCTTCCAAGCCCACACATTGTATGATTCTGTGATTCTAAACCTCCCCTGACACAACTTCAGGCCATTTTCTGTAGTCCTGTTGTTATTTCCTTGGGAGGACAGGTCAGTGCCCACCTCACTACACCCTCTGAGGGTGGTGAGACCCTGGCCCAGGTTGCCCAGGGAAGCTGTGGCTGCCCCATCCCTGGCAGTGTTGAAGGGCAGGTTGGATGGGGCTTGGAGCAGCCTGGGCTGGTGGGAGGTGTCCCTGCCCATGCAGGGGGTTGGATCTGGATGAGCTTTCAGGTCCCTTCCCACCCAAACCATCCCTTGTACCCACGGTGTGTAGGAGGGTGCAGTCATCTCAGCTCCTTCCCTCACCTGGGAAAGGACTCAAGAACTCCTCACAATTCTGCATTTTTTTAAATGCACCTCAGTCCTCCTGGAGCTGTGGACACCTGTGGGACTTTGGTGCTTCTTTTTGACCAACAGCAAATCCCCCCCCATAAATGCATCCTTTTTTCAGGGGGCAGCTGATGGTTTCAGCCCAAGTGAAGCAGGGGGAGGACAAGCAGGAGAGCAGTGAATTGTCAAACCCAACAGGCTGGTTGAAGGTGACACCTGGAGCTCCTGGGCTGAGGATCAGGAAGGAGACCCAGAATCATCTGGGTGCTTGCAACTGGATTCTGTTTATAGACAGGAGGATGAACTCAATTCCTCTTCAGTCTTTCCAGTCTGTCAAAACACCAGAATGTAAACACCTCTTGGAGTGGCTCAGAAATATTTCAGAAACTGAGTCAGACTTGAGAACCTCCAACTTTTCTCAGCCAGATGAGAGAAGTTCCAAGCCAACAGCTCAGCCACTGCAGGAGGCCTCTTCCCTCCTCACTGCCTTTTGATGTGGAAGCAGAACAAAAACTGGGGCAAGACCTGTAGCAGGGAGTTGAGAAGGGCTGAACTTCTGGCAGGTGGGGGTTTGAGTTTTGGTGGTTAAGGGAAAGGCAGGAAGAGGGAAGAAGAAAAACACTCTCCACAGGGAAAAATCCCCCCCCCCCTTCTGTCCTTGCTCCTCCTTTAGCTGTAAATACTCGTGCAAAGTGATGGTGCAATGATGAAGTTTTGAAGCCATGATTGTTTTAACAGCTGGAAGGGAGAGGATTTCTGCATTTTTTGGGTATTTTTTGCATCCCAGCTGCTGGGCACTGGAGGTTGAGTGGGAGCCTGTGTGTGTGGTTGCCTCACCCCTCAGCTGAGCTCCACAGGCAGGTCCTGGTGTCTCTCAGCTCAGTGATCCCATGGCTGGGGCAGAACACAGGGATTTGAGGAGCCCTGGGTGCTCCCCTGTTCCCTGCCACGTGCTGGAGCTGTGGGATTGCTCCCAGTTCCAAGGCTGGGATCCAGTTCAGTCTGTTCCATCAGTGTTTATGTGCCCAGCTATGACCACGTGGAGCACTCAAGTGTTTGACTCAAGTACTTCCAACTGCTTCCTGCTCTCCAAGTCCTCTGGACTTCAACTGGGCTGAAGCACAGGCTTAATTTTTTGCTGAACCAGCAGTGTGGACAGAAAATCCTGGAATCATGGGATGGTTTGGGTTGCAGAGACCTGAAAGATCATCCTGCTCCAACCCCCTGCATGGGCAGGGACACCTCCCACCAGCCCAGGCTGCTCCAAGCCCCATCCAACCTGCCCTTCAACACTGCCAGGGATGGGGCAGCCACAGCTTCCCTGGGCAACCTGGGCCAGGGTCTCCCCACCCTCACAGCCAAGAATTCCCTCCCCATGTCCAACCTCAACCTCCCTCTCCCAGTTCCAATCCATTCCCCCTTGTCCTCTCCCTCCCTGCCCTTGTCCCAAGTCCCTCCCCAGCTTTCCTGGAGCCCCTTCAGGCACTGGAAGCTGCTCTAAGGTCTCCCTGGAGCCTTCTCCTCTCCAGGCTGAACACCCCAACTCTCCCAGCCTCTTTGTAGGTCAATATCCCCAAGTTGCTCACCCCCCAGCTCTGCTGTGCTCCAGATTGGCTCATCAGGCCCTGCAGCAGAGCTTTGCCTGCTCCTTCCCACCTGGTTCTGCACCCAGCAGAGCTGGAGAGTCCTGGTAACAGCCTGAGTTGACCCTCTCACACTTCCCAGTTGAAAATGATGAAATGTACCATGTGTGACCCCAGCTGTGACCCCAGCTGTGACCCCAGCTCTCAGGCTGTTCAGCTCCGAGCAGAGCGAGTGCTGAGAGGAGCTGGTTCCATCTGCTGTGGAGTTTTCTGCCAATAAATCGAGATCCTGCTGCTTAAATAAAAAGCAGAAGCAGCCCCAGGTTGCTGCTCTGGGTGCAACCAGCTCTGGGTGCAACCAGCTCTGGGTGCAACCAGCTGTGGTTGCAGCACCTGCTTAGGGAGAAGGTGGAATATCTCCTGATCTGGTAAATTACAGGCCACCAAAGGGGGATTGTCCCCCTTTACTGGACTCTCTTGAGACCCCCCTGCAGGACTGGGTTCAGTTCTGGGGCCCCCAAGATCAGAAGGACATGGAGCTCTTGGAGAGAGTCCAGAGGAGCCAGAGAGATGATGCCAGGGCTGGAGCAGCTTTGGAGACAGGCTGGGAGAGCTGGGGTGTTCAGCCTGCCCTGAGAGGTGGCACAAAGTTGAATCTGGGCTCCTTGCCTCCAAGTCATTGTGCCCACTGGACCATCCCTGCCTGGGAAGCCCGTGAGACTGATGATTAAAGGGTTGTGTGTTTTCCCTGGAGATAATCCTGCCTCTCTGTGCCTTGCAGGCATTACCACAGCATGGAGGTTTTTACCCACTATGATCTCCTGAACCTCAATGGGACCAAGGTGGCTGAAGGACACAAAGCCAGCTTCTGTCTGGAAGACACAGAATGTGAAGCAGGTGTGTTGGCCCTTTGTGCTGGGAATTTGTTGCTGTCCCCACACAGGTGTGACTGGCTTCCCAGGTGTCCTGGCAGGAGCCAAGTCCTGAGTTGGTACCTGCACGGAGAGGTCTCTGCAGGTCAAAGAGAACCCCCCAAAGCCCCGTCTGTGGAGGTGCTCAGCTCCCAGCATCTTGCTCTGAGCTGCTCTGAAAACCTCCATGTGCATTTTCTGGTTCCTGGGAGGTGAGAAGTGCCCAGAAGTGCCTGTGGGTGCTGAGGGGTGGGAGGTGGCAGCTCCTCCCGTGCAGGTCGACGTTGAGCGAGACGCTGTTGGATGAAACCTCCTCCAGAACCTTGAGCCTGCAGCTTGTCACTGTTCGTGGGAGCTGGAGAACAACCAGCCCTTCCTCTGACTGTCCAGCCTGACTTGCTGTGACCCTAACCCCTCCCTCTTCCCCCTCAGATGTACAGAAACAGTACGAATGTGCCAATTTTGGAGAACAAGGAATCACAGTGGGATGCTGGGACGTCTATCGGCACGACATCGACTGCCAGTGGATCGACATCACTGATGTCCCACCCGGGGATTATCTCTTCCAGGTAGGGCAGGCACAGAGGGTTGGAGAGCTCTTGCTTTTGCCTTACCCATCTGGGGTGCCAGGAATGTCATTAACTGGTTTATTTGCATGTCCCCTACAAAGAGGTGGTGTCCCCAGGATAGCTGACTGACCCAACGGGGCAACAAAGTGGTCCCAGCTCTTGTACTTCCCTAAGTGAAAACCACAACTTGGAGATGTCTTAAGAGCTCCTCATCCAGCTAACCCTGACACAAGTCCCACACAACCCCCGTGCAGATACCACAGGGATTATTACCCTGTTGTTATCCACGTGCTGGACCAGGCTTTGGAGCAGTTTGTAAGCAACGCCTGCTCCAGGTGGGGATGAAACAGACCTGCTCTGGGGTTGGCACGTGCCTACAGTCTGCTTGGTGCAAGGGGAGGGGTCTAAAACCAGCCACTTCAACTGGAGAGGAGGGAAGAGGAATTCTATTTTTGTCTGTTACCCTGGAAAATGTAGAGAAATGTGGAGAAGGTGGTTGAGGGTTCATCTCAGTGTGTGGGGGAAGGTGTGATCCATCTGGCTTTAACCAAGTCGCTTCTCTCCCCTCACAAAAGAAGCTGGGGTTTTGCTGTAAGAAAAAAATAGATTCTGGCCTGTCCACCTTCAAATAACTCCAGGTTGTGTTTCTCCAGGTGGTCATCAACCCAAACTATGAAGTTGCTGAATCTGATTATTCCAATAACGTGATGAAGTGCAGGAGCCGGTACGACGGGCAGCGCATCTGGATGTACAACTGCCACATAGGTGAGAGGGGAAGGTTCCTGCTTCCTCCTTTGCTCTCTGCCTCTTTTCTCTTCTGCTTCTTCTACCACCAACCTGGGACTGACCTCTTCAGACCCCAGAGCTTCTCTGTTCTTGGAAGGCAAACAAGCAGGGGGGGGTGTGAAGCAGAGCTGGAGAAGATCCCTCTGCTCAAGCCAGAAACGCTCTGCTGTCCTTTGAACAGGAAGGGAAACTCTACATTTTCTTTAATAGTTATAAAACATCAGCATTGGGAATGGTTGTTTTGGTCTTGGAAAGATCAGAGCCAACCTAGTTTAAATGTGCATGGACACTCAACTGTCAAAAGCATTTAAAAATGGAATTAATGTGGGGGCTTTGAAAGATAAACTGGTTTTAACACGGGAAATCAATTAACAGCAAGTGCCTGTTCCAAGTAACACCAGTGGTGGAGACAATTGCCAGAGTTGGCTGGAAGTCCTTCAAGGAGTGTTTTTCCTGGGGGAAAGAAAAAAAATAATCCATGTAACTGCTGGGGTTTTTTTTTCCTCATTCATTTGTTGGTTTTTTGAAGAAAATACTCGTGTGTGTCACACTTCAGCTTGTGACCTAGTTGAGAAAAGCCAAACCCACTTCACTGGGCTGAACAGGCACTGAAGTGTTGGATGGGTTCTTCAGCTGAGCTTCTAAAGATTGGTATTTAAAAATAAATGTATTTAAGCTTTCATTGCCTCTCAACTAGAGTCAACAGACCCACTTGCCCTCAGCCTGGAGGAGACCTTTTCACAGGTCCTGCTCAGTCATCACCTCATTTTTTTTAAGCCACAACAATTAGCAGTGAAACTGAGGGTCATTTCTAGTCTTCCCCATCCAGGAGATTACTCCTGGAGGACTCTTGGCTGGTCCTTTTCTGGCAAGATTTAATGCTTCAGTTAATTAACCCAGGAAGATCTTTGCTCTTCTAGTGCTTGTGTTGAGCCTTCGTTTCCAAAGCACCTTGCGTGGACGAGGTGGTACCTGCCGTGTTCTCTGCCTTGTGTTTCAAGCTGCCTTTGCTGCCTCCTGCTCATCCCTCTGCTCTTTCTGTGAACCCCCCAGGTGGTTCTTTCAGTGAGGAGACAGAGCAGAAGTTTGATCACTTCAGTGGACTCACAAATAACAAGGTGTCCACCCGATAGAAGAGCCTCCCACCCCACTATTTAAAGAAGCGAAGTTCCTGCTTCGGTGATTCCCCTCAACCACTGCAAGAAAATCAAGCAAACAATCAAAACCCTAAGTTAGCAAGGTAAATTATTGTCTAAAGATGCCTTCCTTCCCAGTTTAGGTGCTCAGACCACATGTGTTGCTTTCAACTCCAGTCCCTCCTACTTGAGATAGTCAGGAGCAGGCTCTGAAACTCTTACTTGGCTCCTTCAGCATTCCAGCCTTCTCCATAAAGGTTCCTCCCTCCACTTTGCAGTGCCATCTCTAGTCCCAGATGTAGGTCCAGGCTGCAGCAAGTCTTGGTTTGGCTGCCAACAACCTAGATCTGTCTTGATTTCCTTCAAGGCATTAATTCCTTCGAGGCATTAATTTTGGTATCTTTAAGCTCTTAGAAGGCACCGTTGACGCCAACGCCTCCGTTGGTGACACTGCTTCTCCAGCACAGCCAATCCTCACTGCTGCCATCTCCTGACTCCATTTTAGCCAAGAAATACAGGAAAGGAACAAAAAAACCCAACCAAACACCACGAATTGGAGCAGCTTTTTCTGAGCAGAAGAACATAAAGCATCATTTAATCCTGCAGCGAAAGTCTCGTCAACGCCCAACGCGTGCTCGGAAGCAGAGCAGAACTGTTTTCTAGGGGTGCATCAGGGCCCTGTGGAGCTACAACTCCCTGGTCACACCTAGAACATGTAGAAGAACATCATCTAGAAGCACACCTACCATCGCTGCAGATCTCCTGATGATGAGTCCACTGGGCTGTGAATTTCCACTCCACGGGGAAGCTGCTCACCCAACAGATCCCACGTCTAAATACTCCCTTCCAAGCTGGATATTCCCTCTTCTCCTGAAAGGATTCATGTAAGTTCCAGCATTTTGTCATCACTGCACCTCGCAGAGGTAGCTTCATGGCTTTCATCCCCAGGGATCTGGCTGCTGCCACAGACCCACCTGTGTCAATTTGTCTGTCAAAGGCTTTTTTTTTGCCCCCTCAGTTCACCATGGTGCTACGTGTGCCCCTCCGTTGCTTTGAGGCCACACATTGCTGCACATTTTCAGACACAGCTACTTGAATAAAACATGGTTTACCCAGAAAACCCACCTTTCAGATGCCAGTTGTGTATTTCTGTTCCATGAAAACTGAGGGCCTTGTTCACAATGCCTGGGTTTTTTTTTTTCTTCTCCCTCTGTGTTTGTATGGAAGACTCCTACAAGCAGCTGGAGTTGAGTGACCATTTCAACCCCCAGGGGGGACTGAAACTGGTTCCATTTCACTTGTCCTCTCCACGACCTACCTCACAGGGGTGTTGTGAGGCTTCAGGAATGCAGAAGTCCTTTGCTCATGCCTGTCATAGCTCTGTCATTCATCCAGTGGCCCAGATGGTGGCATCTAGGGAAGGTTTTCAGCCTGCTGGGAGCTGGGCAACTCCATTTTGTTCTCAAGATGCTGAACTAGGGTAGGAAGAGCAGAGCCTGAGATGGGGTGAAACTGCCACAGGGGGTCTTGGAGCTTCTCTTTTAACACCACCAGGCTCAGAACTGGCAAGTTTGGGTTTTCATTTCCTCATCAGGAGGTGACAAGTTCCCTTGCAACAAGACAAGTCACAGAAAGAAGGAAAAACTCTGCAACTCATTCCAATCCTTGTCAGTTTTGTGGGATATTTGAACAGTAACATGAACAACAAAATGAACATTCAACAGATTTATTTCTTTTGTTCACTCCTGCTCTTGCTTACAGATGAGTTTTGGCCAACAAGACACAATTCCTTTATTCTAATGTATTTTTTTTAATTTATAGAGCAGGCTTCTCTCTCTCAGCAGCCCCAGGAACAGAGCAGGGCAAGATGCTCTCTGGGATAAAGAGCTAAGAGCCCTCCCAGGCCTTGGCTCTTCAGCTCAAGATCTCCCTAAACAACAAACTTTTCAGAAAGAAAATCAACTGTGAATCCAGAAGAGAACATCCTGGTGGCAACTCACTGTTCTGCATGCAGTTTAACAGCACAGCCATGCTCATCTAGACATTTTAATTGGGTTTATTCCTCCTGGTCCAGGTTTTCTGGTAGGAACATCTCAGGACCTGAGTTGTCCTGCTGCTTGTGCTTCAGCCCCAGTGCCCGGGTCACCAGCCTCTTGGCCACTGCAGTGTCAGTCTGGGGTCTTTCTTTTGCAAGATGAAGGAGTTCTAGGTTCAAAAAGAAAAAAAAATGGGGGGGGAAATCATCAGGTTAGTGTTTGTTCAGGTGGAGCCTTGTGGCTAAATTCTAGGAGCACAGCCTGGTTTCTTGGTCCTTATTTCTTTTACAGAATGAGCCCACCAGCAAATCATTCCATCCCTGCCCAGTGAATTGGTTTTGCTTTTAGACATGAGGAGGGAATTCTTGGCTGTGAGGGTGGTGAGACTCTGGCCCAGGTTGCCCAGGGAAGCTGTGGCTGCCCCATCCCTGGCAGTGTTGAAGGGCAGGTTGGATGGGGCTTGGAGCAGCCTGGGCTGGTGGGAGGTGTCCCTGCCCATGCAGGGAGTTGGATCTGGATGGTCTTTCAGGTCCCTTCCACCCAAACCACTCCATGGTTGTGATTTTCCAGTTCAAGAGCTGGTTGGCTGTGATGAAGCTCCAGGCCCTTTCTGCAGAGGTGGAGAGAACTTCCCCCTTTGCTTTCAGGAAGAGCTTCCTCATCATTCCTGGCTAAATTCAGCAAGTCCCATCTCTGAGAACAAAATGAAGGCAACACAGCCCCACCCTCTTACCCATGCACAGCAAAGCCTGATCTCAATTGAGACTAATCAAACCCCACACTCTTAAATCCTCAGAAAATAGGAAAACCTGCATTTCTGAAAAAAAGAAAGACCTAAAGCTGTCAGCTGCTTTGGGAAAGCCCTTTGGCCAGTGACCTCCATGTCCTGGTGGTCACCTGGCTTGCTCCAGTTTCATCTTAAAATAAATGGCTAGATCAAAACTTGACCAAGTCCACAGTAGTCTGGAGTTGGCAATCAGCTAACCATTAATCAGCACCTGATGGCAAATGTATGATCCAGTTGGCAAGGGGGGCTTTGCTTGCTTTTGTTCTTAAGTTCTATTAATCAAGGCAGTTCAGCAGCAGCTTAAAAAAGGGGCACTCAAAGCACCCACAGCTTGGGGGATGAACCTGCCCCTCTTCCTTGAGACAGCTCAGAAAAAAAACCCCAAAGAGACACTGTCAGCTAATTAAGATGCAATTTGTGTGTTGAAGCCAAGTGGTAATTAAATGCTGTTATTTACAGAGTGTATATAAATATCAGGCTCCCCAGGAGGAGCTGATCACCTGATTCAGCACCAAGAACCAGGGAGTGTGAAATGAGAAAGAGATGAAGGGGAGAGTGTAAAAGCAAATCCAATTCTTTGCCACTTTCATGGAAATTCCAGAGCCTTAAACCCCTCAGGAACTTCTCCCTGTGACAGTGTCCCTTGAAAACCTGTAAAGCAAATTTCTTCCAAGTGCAATGTACCCTGGGAGCACCAAAAATGGTTGTACCTGCAGCCAAGTCTCTACTGCTACAAAATTCCTGGCACTTCTTTACTGTGGCAAGTGTAACTGATCACAACATGATTTTCAAAGGCAATAAAAAGAAATCAAACAATGTTCATGGCTAAGCTTAACTAGTTGTTTTTCCTTCACCTGATCCTGAATAAAACTGTGCCAACCACAAAAATGTAACAGCTGTGGGTGCTGTTTCACCTCTGACCTGTACTTGCTGGTCTCTGTATTATTTATTAGCTTTATTATCTGGTATTATCTGCAGAGAAACTTGCAAATAACTCCAGACAGACCAGGCCAGCAAAGCACTTAGAAGCTGCAAAGTCAACAAAAAGCAACAACATTTGATGTTTTCATCATTCATTCTTCATGCAGAAGGGAGAAAGTGACTGAAAACTTAAAACACAGGTAACAACTCTTAAGTGATATATGATATAATCCTATTTTCTATCATCAGATTCACCTTTTCCAGCCCCTCACACCTGCTGCAAAAAGGCATAAACCAGCAGCACTGACCCAGGAACTGAAATTATGACACAAATTGGCTGAAAAGACTGTGAAAAAATGCAGCTGGGGGATTGTATGAAAGGCTTTACAAACTGCTCACTGCCCTGCAATGCCAAGAGAAACAAATATGTCAACATATCCTGTGTATTTTATAGATACATGTGTGTATTTGTACATCACAACATATAGAAAAACCCAAACAGAAAAGAAATACTGGTCCTTAATGTGTATTTAACTTGTCCAAGTGACCACTCAGGCTACAGAAGACTGGTAAACAAAGATAGAAAGTTAATAATCATAATGAAAAAGGTCCCAGATTGTCTTACTTGGTCTCTGAAGGGCCTTGACCTTGGACTGCTTTGTGGCATGGATCAGTGGTCGGATCTTTAAGGAGGGGTAACGTCTGCCCAGGGCTTGGGATGCTGGAAAGAACAAAGGGTTGGAATGAGCAGCCTGCATTTGGGTGGTTTTAAGAATAAAAATCACAGGGTTATCAGCCCTGCTTCATGTCACCTTCAACAGCTCAGGGTTTGAGCTCAAGCAGCTGGATTCTGCTCACCTCGGGTGACCTGGGGTCGTTCCTCACCCAAGAAGAAGGCCCAGGAAAATAGAAATCTATTTTAAAAACCAACTTGGTCTTTTTAAGACTGAATCCCAAAGGAAAAGGGACTACAGACAGTGCTGGATGGAAACTTCCCCTGGGATGGCCTTTGTCCCCAAGCCAGTTTGCCAGGAGGTGTCTTCCCCACGTGCCACCACAGCCCAGGAGGCTCCTGTGCCCTTCCAGGAATTCTCCAACCAAGAATAAAAAACCTGGGAGCTTCTAGAAAATGTACCACGAGTGGCTCAGGAAACAAGAGGTGCCCCTGGTGATGATCCAAGCTAATTAAAAACCTGCTGCTCCTGCACAGGAGGAGTTTCCACGCATCATCACAGCAGTTCCAGCTTCTCAAGCCTCAAAAGCTTTTCAAGCTTGAAGGAGGAAAGTCAAGATGAACACAACCCCCTGTGGCCACAGCTTGGCCTGAGTGCAGGGCTGACCACTGCCCAGGGGCCCTGAGGACCCCAGCAGCTCCATGGGACCCTCCATCAGCCACCAAGGGTGTCACAGAGTCCTCAGGGTTGGAAAGAACCTCTGAAGATCATCTAGCCCAAGCCCAAGTGGAGTCACCCTACCTGCAGAGGGGCTGGAGAAGATTCCCAGGGCGTGTGTATCGTCCACCCACTGGATTTTGAAACCCCCCTCACTGCAAATGGAAAGACAAAAGATGAATATTCTTTACTAAGAAATGGAAAAAGCAACAAAGCAAACCCCACAGAACAAACCCCTCAGCCACCTCGAGTTCCCTGGAGCACTTTGGGGTTTTTATGTAGCCAGCTGGTGCTTTTCAAAGCATTAAACCCGAGGTTACATGGGGGGAAAGAGAAGGAAAGGAAGGAACAGAACACAAGATGTGCTCCTTTCAAGGCAACAATCTGCAATTATCCCATCAGCTGCCCCCAGGAACTCTCCTTTTCCTCTAAAAAAACAACCCATGGCCAAAATGAACCTTCATTTCAGGGCCTGTCAAGAGAGTGGTTTGTGTCTTTGTGGCATCAAAATACACCTTGTCACTTAGGTGGTGCTTTCCAAACACCACCCTTCAGCTCAGACACCCACAACAGAAAGCAAGGGATTTATAGAAGTGGTTTTATAAAGCTGAGGGTGAAGAGGCTGAGGTGACAATCTAATAAAGTGTCAGTGGAAAATGGTAACTGGGGAGCAGGGAGTTCAAAGCTTTTCCTGCAGCACAGGAAATACCAATAAAATCGACTGCTCAGATTAGATCCATCCATTTCCAGCTCAGTTTCTCTCTCCCAGCAAGTGGAAAAAAAGACATGAAACTCAGACACCAGACAGTGGCTTATTGAAAATGTGAAGAATGGGGTTTAATTTGAGGATCCACGGAGGTGAATGTTCCCATCTCAGCTGGCAGGTGTAGCAAGAGAGGAGGAGGGTGGTGGAACACAGGGAGAGGTGCCTGCAGGTGACACAGTGAGCACTTTTATCACTAATGTGGGGCTGAACTTTGTTCTGATCCTGCTGCTGATCCTGTGTCACTCCATTCCCCAGAATTCCACCAGAAATATTATCTCTAACAGCAGGATTGAGCCCTTTTCCTTGCAAAGACTTAGCACAGCATTTCACTCCAGCCCTGGGACCAATTACAAAGAAGCTCCAAGACTCTCCCTCAAGCCAGAGCAGCAGGAATAAACCTGCATGTAGGAAACTGTGTGACAAGAGCCCTGGAGAACCTGGTTGTGTTTTAAATAATGTATCAAGTGCAGGAGAGTCCCCTTGAAGGTTCAGAAAGACTGAGCAGGAAGGTTGGAACTGAAATTCAAAACCACATCAGATCCTGTGGTGTGTTCAGGTCTGGCTGCTGCTGCTCCCCTCCTGGCCTTGATGTGCTCAGGCTCTCTGAGGTACTCACTGGAAATCTGAGAACACTTCCAGCAGATGTTCTGTTTTCACTGCTGGGGAGAAGTCATAGATCTCAGTGACGTGGCCAAAATCCCCCTCGCTGAGCTGAGCGTCTCCGTAGCTGGAATAATCGACACTGATCCTCTCAATGTTGATGTCCTTCACTGTTAAATGACCCATAATCTGAGGACAGTAACAACAACAAAAGATGAGCCAGACAAGATTTCACTTCCTAAAATGATCCCCCAAAGCCCCACCTTGGCCTCTGCAAACCATTTCTGTGGCCACACTCCTGCCCGGGGCAGGGACTCTCCTCCCACGGGTTGATGCCACCTCCTGAGCCACCCTCTTTTTTCCCCAAAGTTGCTCCCCATGGCAATAGCTGTGGGAAAACACTACCTCTGCCAGGAGCTCTGGGGTGCAGTCCTCCTCCTCCAGGCCTCCCTGCCCACGGGCAGCCACGCTGTCCTCCCTGGAGAGCTCAGGCCATGGTGCATCAGCCAAGCCTGCATGCTCCTTCTCCTCCTCCTCCTCTGCTCCAGGGACCTTCCTGCTGGGAGCATCCACCCAGGACTCCTCAGGAGCACAGGGGTTGGCACCACGGACCAGCTCAGGTACAGCCAGAGGCTCATTCTGCCCTTCTGAGGGGTCCTGAGCAGGCTCCACCTGGGCAACACTGGGACACTCTTGATCTTGGCTTTCCAAGTGGGAGGAACTCTCGCCTTCCTCCACCGCGCCGCAGCTGGCGAAGTCCTTGCCCTGTTCTTCAGGCAGTGACACGTTCCCACCACTCTCCGGGCTCCTGGCAGCAGCTCTGCTCTTATCTTGGTTTTCCAGCACCAGGCACGTCGTGCTGGACTCTGCTGCAGCCAGGGCTGTGCAGCAGCTGCTGCTGCTCCTGTCTGACAGGGAGGGATTTTTGCCGCACTCCAGGACACCGGCATCCCGGCTGCTTTGGTCTTCAGCTTGCACTTGGCACAGGATTTTGCTGCTTTCTGGTGTGACACCATTGTCACAGCTCTGGTCTTGCTCTTCTGCTTCCATGGCCTTTTTATTGTGCACAGGAGAAAGGGAATCTGAACAGTCTTTATCTTGACTTTCCTGCCCAGAGACACCCTCACTATTCCCGAGCGATGGGACACCCGCAGGGCACGGAGGACATTCCTTGTCTGTGCCATCCTTCTTTTGGCCTGACACACACTCTTCACCAGGTTCCTGCTGCTTGCCAAGGGTCAAGGAGAGACCACCTGGGCTGGATTCTGCCCTCCCCAGCTCCTCCTGGATGTCCCCAACTGAAACTTCAGGGCAGATCTCTTCTCCTTGGGCCACATTCCCAGCGGAATCAGTGCTGGCTGCTCCCGGGCTGTCCCACTTGCCCCACTCTGCCTTCTTGCGCATGGCCTTGGGGACATAAAGGGCCTTGTCTGGTTTCTTCCAGGGTGGCCTTTTGATCCTGCCAGACCCCACACAGGCTCGAGGGTTGTCCCCGTGCATCTCCCCACCGTGTCGCAGCCGCCCGCCCCGGCCCCAGGGCTGCGCAGCCCTCGGGGGTCTCGTCGGGGGGTTGGTGCTGGGTTTCTGGTCGTTGGTCTCACTGGGAAGCCTGGGATCAGGAGAGATGAGCAGAGGAAGCCAAACAATGTGACATTTGTGAAAGAGAGAGAGAGAGAGGAGGAAAAGCAGCAAATCTAGGGGGAAGGCAGCAAATAGGAGCATAAAAAATAAAAAAGAGCCTCTTCCTTCTTCATGACTGAGATGTCGTGGAGAAGAGAAGGCTCTGGGGAGACCTTGGAGCACCTTCCAGTGCCTGAAGGGGCTGCAGGAAAGCTGGGGAGGGGCTTTTCACCAGAGAGGGCAGTGACAGGACAAGGGAGAATGGTTTTATACTGGAGGAGGGGAGATTTAGGTTGGACATCAGGAAGAAATTCTTCACCATGAGGGGAGTGAGACCCTGGCCCAGGTTGCCCAGGGAAGCTGTGGCTGCCCCATCCCTGGCAGTGTTGAAGGGCAGGTTGGATGGGGCTTGGAGCAACCTGGGCTGGTGGGAGGTGTCCCTGCCCATGCAGAGGGGTTGGAACTAGATGATCTTTAAGGTCCCTTCCAACCCAAACCATTCCATGTACTATCCATAAGAGACAGCCTCCTCTTTAAGGAGAAGCACCACGCCAATGTCATGCTCGTAAGCTGGAACCAAAAGCCCCCAGCCATGGAAGAAGAAGAACCATGCCATGTAGGAAGCACACCACACCTTACAGCTGAGTGACAGATGACTGTCCTCCTCCTCCATCCTTCTCCCACTGAAAAGCTGCTCAACAAATCCACATTGTCCACGGTCCGATGGATCAGGTACCTGAGGCGACTGGAGAGGGGGGGGAACAGGAGCACCCTGGAAAGAAAGGGGGGCCAGGGCATCAGCAGGAAGGCCAAGAATGGGAAGGCAACAAGACTTTATCAACCTCTCTTCCCCAACTCATCCCCAGTGCAGGGTTTGAATCTCAGCCTAAAAGCCAAGCAGGACTTGATGACACTGAAGAGCCAGGATCCCTTCTCCATCCTGGATGTCCAGACAGACACCCTCGCTGTGCACCTGGCACCACGGGGCAGCTGAACTGCCAGGTCCTCATGGGACCCCCACGGAAGCACCAGCAGAAGGCTGCACCCACTCCCCTTTCTCCCAGTCTGAGTGGGCTCCAGAAACCAGCAACTACAAGAGTTTGAAGGGATGAATAAAACACCACGTTGCATTTGATGGCACGAGGCAGAATTTCACGCTTCCGGTTTCCTTCCCAAGCATTTTACAATCACACGGGCACTTTCTCTGCCAATTTTTTTTTTAAAAAGCCATGAAACAAATATTTAAGGTCATTACAAGCTGCCAGGAAGCTGCACTAAGCAATCCCTCCCCCCCCGACACTCTCTTTTAGGCCATTTCAAGGGCTTGAGAGGTCAGCGGATCAGGGACCATCTCCTGCTAAATTCAGCCTGGCTAAAAAAATGATCCAAGGCAACAGAGTTTGATGCCGTGGAGGAGGATCCAGGGCACAGGAGGATCCAGGACACAGGAAGCCCTGGGCTGAGAGGGGAAGTGCAACAAATTTGATGATGGAACTATTAATTAAAACTGCTCAGGCTGAGTGGGGAGCAGCGGCTTGGAGCCCAGATGGTGTTTCCGCTGATGGGACAAGTGTCCCCACGTGCCATTCCCAAGGGACTGTGTGGTCAGCAGGGAAGAGGGGGTGTGTGTTTACTCGTGCACTGAGCCCCCTGGCACCCCTGCCAGGGCAGAGCACCCAACCTGTGGTGCTGCCCCTGCAGCAGGAACTGCTCCAGCTCCTCCGCGATCCTGCCCACGAACTCATCCTCGTTGGGTGAGAGGAAAACGCCGTCCATGCAACGCAGAGCCAGGGTGGCAGGGGACAGGAGGCCTGGGGGGGACACGGGGACAGGTGGATGCAGCTCCCTGCCCACCCCCCCCCAGGGGTGCCCAGTACCCCCCAACAAACCCACACACCCCCCCTCTCTGAATGGCTGCGGGTGCCCGGCTGCAACTTGGACCCCCCTACCCTGTGCATCCAGGGCTGCTCTGGGCACCCCGTCCCTGCCCTGGGCACCCCCAGACCCTGCTCTGCTCCCTGCACCCCATTATCCCTTCCCTGGGCACCCCCAGACCCCTGTTCTGCTCCCTGCACCCCATTATTCCTTCCTTGGGCACCCCCAGACCCCTTCTCTGCTCCCTGCACCCCATTATTCCTTCCTTGGGCACCCCCAGACCCCTTCTCTGCTCCCCATTATTCCTTCCCTGGGCACCCCCAGACCCCTGCTCTGCTCCCTGCACCCCATTACCCCTTCCCTGGGCACCCCCAGACCCCTGTTCTGCTCCCTGCACCCCATTACCCCTTCCCTGGGCACCCCCAGACCCTGCTCTGCTCCCTGCACCCCATTACCCCTTCCCTGGGCACCCCCAACACCCTGTATGGCTCCATGAACCCCTCAACACCTCGTGCACCCTCTGCTGCTCTGTGTACCCCCAGCACCCCACAACCCCCCACTGTTCTTTGCACCCTCCCCCCCTTCCCCTGCACCCCCAGTTCCACGTGCAGCTGCGGGCGCTGCTGCTCCCCCCCCCCCCGCCTTTTCCCCCTGCCCCCCAGCACCACGTGCTGCCTTTTGCCCCCCCCCAGATCACCCCAACACCCCCAGGATCACCCCCCGATCCATCCCGGGGCACCCCCAGCGCCCCTCCCGGCTCCGTGCCCCCCAGATCCCTCCCTGTGTCCCCCTGGGCACCCTGCTTGTCCCAGGCCGAGCCCCCCATGCCGATCCCCCCATATCCAGCCCCCCACATCCAGCCCCCCAGGCCGATCCCCCCATGTCCAGCCCCCCACGTCCAGCCCCCCATATCGATCCCCCAATTCCCAGCCCCCAACAACCAGCCCCCCAGGCCGATCTCCCCATATCCAGCCCCCCATGACCAGCCCTCCCCATACCCAGCCCCCCACCTCCAGCCCCCCATTCCCATCCCTCCACCTCTAGCCCCCCATTCCTAGCCCCCCACATCCAGCCCCCCATTCCCAGCCTCCCATGTCCAGCCCCCCACCTCCAGCCCCCCATTCCCAGCCCTCCACATCCAGCCCCCAACCTCCAGCCCCCCACATCCAGCCCCCAATTCCCATCCCTCCACCTCCAGCCCCCAATTCCCAGCCCCCCATGTCCAGCTCTCACCTCCAGGCCCCGCCAAGCGCCACTTCCCGGCGCCTGCGCCCGTTCCCGGCTCCTCCTCCCGTTCCCGGCTCCTCCTCCCGTTCCCGGCTCCTCCTCCCGTTCCCGGCTCCTCCTCCCGCTCCTCCTCCTCCTCCCGCCGCTCGCACCTCCTCGCAAACCCCCGCAGCATCCCCCGCAGCACCCGCTGCCCTTCCCTGTATCCCCTCCCAGGTGGGGAGGGGGCGGTGGGACCCCCCGTTGTGTGTGTGTGTGGGGGGGGTCAGTCCGCCCAGGCCGGCTCTGACGCACCCGCAGCGGGACCCCAAAATCCCACCCAAAAAAAGCCCTTTTCTTTCCTCGCGGACTCACCCCGGGCAGCCGGCAGGTGCAGATCCCACCCAGAGGAGCTTGAATTTGGGGCATCTCGTGTTCGTCCTTTGTCCCGAGCTCAGTTTTCCAATCATTCAACTCTTGTCACGGGTAGAAACAAATCCCCAGACTCTTCTGGGATGGCAGATCCCTCCGGGAAGAGACCCCAAAGGTTTTTTAAACCCTCGTGGGTTGTTTTTTTTTCACAGAAAGGGAGGCAGTTCGAGCAGTCTGAAGTAACCTCTGATGCTCAGTTGGAGTTTTGGGCTGAAGAACTGGAGATTTGGGCCTGTCTCAGAAGCACCAGGTGAAGCCAACGAGACTTCCAGGTGCTGGGTATTTCTAAATTGGTCCTTGTTTATTCCTTCCTTAATGAGCTGATGTATAAATCCTGGGAGCAGGTTGCCCCAGCTAGTAGTTTCTGGGAGAGCTGAGAAAGCAAACAGGTCCTGGGCTGCATTAAGAGAAGCATGGGCAGCAAGTTGAGGAGGGGGGCTTTCTCCTGCTTCAATCTGGTGAGACCCCCTTGCAGGGCTGGGATCAGTTTTGGAGCCCCCAGCACAGGAAGGACATGGAGCTCCTGGAGAGAGTCCAGAGGAGCCACAGAGATGATCCCAGGGCTGGAGCAGCTCTGCTCTGGAGCCAGGCTGGGAGAGTTGGGGTGTTCAGCCTGGAGAAGAAAAGGCTCCAGGGAGACCTTAGAGCAGCTTCCAGTGCCTGAAGGGGCTCCAGGAAAGCTGGGGAGGGACTTGGGACAAGGGCAGGGAGGGAGAGGACAAGGAGGAATGCATTAAAACTGGGAGAGGGAGATGGAGGTTGGAGATGAGGAGGGAATTCTTGGCTGTGAGGGTGGTGAGAGCCTGGCCCAGGCTGCCCAGGGAAGCTGTGGCTGCCCCATCCCTGGCAGTGTTGAAGGCCAAGCTGAATATGCTCAGAGGTAACTAAAAATGACCTTTGTTGTTTCTCTTGTAGGAGCAGAACAGAACTGTCCCTGGGCTCCTTCACATGCTCCACACACACCAAGCCCTGGGCAGCACAGCTGGTACATCAGAGCCACCCTGGAGAGGCCCTGCTTTGCTTTCAGAAGCTGCTCCTCAGCAGGGTTAACCTCTCCTGCCTCTCCCCCTTGTCTGACTGATTGCTCCAAATTACCATATAGATTGAGAAAGCCAGGCCTGTGATTTCACAAGGGCTTCTGCCAGGCTCCTCCAACCATCTGGAGGAGACCCTCATCCAGTCCTCATCTCTGGAGCTGCTTTCCCTGCCCTCTGCCTGATGAGAAGAGCAGCTGATGTTCTCCATCAGCACAGTGAGGTAAGACAGCGACCTGCCCCAGCCTGTTCCTCTCCCCATTTCCCCTTGTCTCTGCTAAATCCGTTCCTCCTAAACCTGAAAAACCACTTCAGGGCCAACCACCATCCCCTGCCCCACACTGTCCCTCCTGAAACCCAGCTGGGACAGGAGCAGGACCTGCTGCAGGAATGGCACTAGCCACCCCCACACAGTGAATTCCCAGAGTCTTCCCTAGGCCAGCATGATAAAAGGTGCTTTGTTTTTAGGGACATGGTTTAGTGGTGGCCTTGGCAGTGCTGGGTTGATGGTCTTAGAGGTCTTTTCCAACCAAACCAGTTCCATTATTCTGGCTTGTTCCTATGGTTTTGTGCTTGCAGGGTAAGGCAGTGCCCTTGTCAGGGGCTCTTCCAACCAGGGAAGCACAACTCCCAGCCTGGGTTTGAGACATGAAAACCCTGCTCCCCTTCTCCTTTAAATCCAGGGTGAGATGCAGGAATTCAGGATTCCTCCTGAAGGCAGGACCAGCAGCACAGGATCCCAAAACAGGAGTGGGACCTCCAGGACACACAGTGCTACCATCCTGTGTCTTTAAACCACAGCAGGGACACAATCCTCCCTGTGTCACAGCTTCTAGTGTGGGTAATTCCATGTCTAGCAGCAAAGTTCAAATGGAATCCTTTGCTTTGGACCTAAAAATGTGCCAGGTGATTGTCCCCCTCTCCCAACAAGTCCTCCTTCTCTACACTAGGCTCTGCTGTCTTGCCAGAGCTGAAGAGCCCCAAACTGTCCCAGTTCTGGCTGCCACACCAGGAGGTGGTTATGAAGGGAGCTGAGTCCTACCAGTGCTTCCCCAGAGCTTTCCAAGCATCCACCTTGGAGCCAGGATGAGCTCTGCTCAACCCCCAGCACTACTGAACAATTACCATTACTCTGTAATTAGCTCTTGCTGATTTTTTTTTTTTTGTCTCTTTGTTGGGGTTTGCCAGGGATGGGGGAGAAGGTTTTCTGCTGTGCCAGGGGGCTGAAGGTGTCTGGGATTGGAGAGGAGGTGGATGGGCAGCTTGGCTGCTGCTGGGCTTAACCAGGCAGGGATCAAAACACCTCCTGGAGTCACTGGTGTCACCTCCTGCCTCTGCCCCCAGCTCAGCAGATACAATCATGGCTCAGCAGAAGCTAATTAAGGAGCAGAGGTGAGCAAGGGCTGTGTCTTCATTAGCCATTGACATTGAAATGAGGGGGGGGAAAGGGAACTTGGAGGGAGAACAAAGCAAAAAGGGGGAAGCAGCAGTTTAGAAAAAGGAAGGGGGAACCTGACCTCTGGGGACCTGGTGGAGGCACAGAAACCCAAACAGCAACATTCTTCTTGCTTTAACAGCAGAATTTCTCCTGAAGGGCTCACACACCCTCATTGCCAGCAAACTACCCCATGTCCTGGGGCTAAACCAGTGTCTTCTTCATCCCAGACTGCCCTCGGCTCCACATGGCCCAGCTTAGGGAGGTTGGCTCTTGCTCCAGGGCCAGAGGGGACCTTTACCATGCTAAATCCTTCCCTGCACCGAGCTCCAGACAGGCTGCTACCAAGCACAGCCTTGGAGCTCCAGGAAAGGTGGCTGCACCATCCAGACTTGCAGGATCATTCACCTCAGCAACAGTCAGAGATGAACCTGAGAGGGTTAACCCAGCAAGGCCATCACCTCCTTCCTGCACAGCCCACCAGGAAGATGGTTTCCCAAGCTAAAGGCTGCCATTCATAGAATGGTTTGGGTGGGAAGGGATCTTAAAGATCATCTAGATTCAACCCCTGCATGGGCAGGGACACCTCCCACCAGCCCAGGCTGCTCCAAGCCCCATCCAACCTGCCCTTCAACACTGCCAGGGATGGGGCAGCCACAGCTTCCCTGGGCAACCTGGGCCAGGCTCTCACCACCCTCACAGCCAAGAATTCCCTCCTCATCTCCAACCCTCATCTCCCTCTTCCAGTTTGAATCCATTTCCCCTTGTCCCAAGTCCCTCCCCAGCTTTCCTGGAGCCCCTTCAGGCACTGGAAGCTGCTCTAAGGTCTCCCTGGAGCCTTCTCTTCTCCAGGCTGAACACCCCAACTCTCCCAGCCTGGCTCCAGAGCAGAGCTGCTCCAGCCCATTGATCATCTCCAGGGCTCCTCTGGACCCTATTAAACAAGTCCATGTCTCTCCTGTGCTGCTTCCCATCTCCCCTTGAGACCATCCCACCACCCTCTTCCCAACCCCATCTCAATGGAACACATTGCTGGGGAGAGGTGTGATCTTCTCCAGTGAGAGAGTGGTTTCACACTCCTCGTGCATCACCACAGGCAAGGCATCCAGAGGGCAGGTGTTGTGAGAGGGCTGGGAGACCTGAGAAACCTTGTCCAAGGACTCCTTGTTGTTTTCCATCTGCAGAGCAGCGTGGGGAAGAAGCTGGGGATAGCTGAGGGTCACCACCTCCTTCTGATAGGTGGTGTCGTGGTGGTAGGAGACCAGCTCATTGCTGATGTTCACTGTCTCCACTGCATTGCTGGGGCAGAGGCAGCCACAGCCCAAGAGGATTGCAAAAGCTCTCCTGAAATCTGCATTGAAGGCATAGATGATAGGGTTGAGGGAAGAGTTGGCCCACCCAAACCAGACAAAGATGTTGAAGACAGTCTTGCTGACACAAGGGAGCTCTCCTGGCTGGTGGAGGTCAAGATCACAGAAGGGCACCATGCAGTTGAGCACAAAGAAGGGCAGCCAGCAGAAGACAAAGACCCCCATGATGATGGAGAGAGTCTTGAGGACCTTGGTCTCCTTCTTGAAAGAGTTCTTCAGGGAGGCCTCGTGAGGGCAGTTGATGCTGGGGCAGTTTGGGGCACGTTCCACTGCCCTCTCCTGGGAGGAGATCCTGCGGATCTGCCGCCGGGCGATGTGGAATATCCGGGTGTACATCCCAACCATGATGGCAACAGGGATGTAGAAGCTGATGAGAGAAGATGAGATGGCATAAGTCCTGTTGAGGCTGGAATCGCAGTTCTCTGCTTCCCTGGTGGCATTAAACCCTGGTTCCTGGTGGCTCTGGAGCCCACCATCCTTGTGCCACTCCAGCTGCACGGGGATGAAGGAAATCAAGAGGGACAGTAGCCAAGTCACCCCGATCATGGTGAGAGCCACGTGCTGGGTCATGTTCCTCTGGTAGCAGAAGGGGTTGGAGATGGCCCAGTAACGGTCCACGCTGATGATGCACAAGTTGAGGATGGAGGCTGTGGAGCAGGTGATATCAAAAGCCACCCAAACATCACAAAAAGCTCCAAAGGGCCAGGATCCCAGCACCTGGGTGGCAGCCTTCCAGGGCATCACCAGAACAGCCACCAGGAGGTCAGAGACTGCCAAGGAGATGACAAAGAAATTGGTGACCTTTGAGCGCAAGTGTCTGAACTTGACCACGGCCACGCACACCAGGGTGTTGCCCAGAAGTGTGGAGAGGATGAGGAGAAAGAGGAAGGCAGCTGTCAGCACACGGAGGGACAGCTTGGAGTGGCCTTCCTCTGCCCAGCTCTTCCTCCTGCTGCTGTCATCCATCACATCCTGCACATCTTCCTCGGAGGAGTAGAAACCATCCATGGGGTCCTCCCTTTATTCCAGTCCCTTGGGAGGCTCCACAACTGTCCAGCTCCTCAGCAGCCTCCAAACCCTCTCTTTACAGCTCTGCTGGCATCTCAGAAGAACCACCTACAATCCTTCCAGCTCTCACACCCGGCCAGATCACCCAGCACCAGCAGAAGTGCTGGAAGCTCTCACTCGTTTCCAGCTCTCCTGCTGACAACCTGGTGCTTGTTTCTTCCCCCCCCACACACCCCTTTCCTCCCACCCCACTTCCCTTTCCTTGCAGCCTGCTGCTCACGGGGAGCCAGCACTCACCTCCAGCACTGGAGTGAGCTGGGAGGGCTGTGTTGCAAACCTTCCTCCTCCTCCTCTCTCAGGAGCTTTTCATCTGTTGTTGATCCGTTACCTGCTCCAGAATCCCAGTCATTCCATTCTGGCCAGGCTGGGACTTGCTGGCAAATGCCAGAGGGAATCAGAGCTCTCTGTTCTTGCAGATGGACCTTCTGTGCTCACAACCAGGCTGCTCTGCTGGCTGCTCTTCCCTCTGGATCTCACTGGAGTGAGATCTTTCACTGCCTGCACACCAGGTGAGTCCCTCTGCAAACCAACAAGGATGTGGAGCCTGCAGCTGGCAGGGGAAGTTGCTTGGGAATTAGGTGGTAGGACTGAGGGGGCGGGGGGATGGAAATAATGTTCAAGTGGGATTTGAGGGTCTTCAGTGCAAAGCAGGATGGAAATTTCCTGTGCTTCATCCTCCTAAATTTGCTGAGCAGACACTGGGTCCCAGCTCACACGTCTGACCCCACACCAGTTGCTCCCCTCTGTTCCCAGCTGCAAAACTGGCATTTATTTTCCACTACAAAATTCCTTCAAGTCCACAGGGAAGGAAAAAAATAAACCAAGCCAACAACAAACACTACAACCTACAAACCCACCCTTGTACCAATCTGGAAGGCTTTTCATTCTGGAAGTATCAGACAAAGCAGAGTTCTCAGTGTTTCTTTCAGCAGAAGTTACATGTGGGACCAAAGAGGGTGTTGAACATCACTTGGATAATTTTTTTTGTTTAATCCTGAATGAACAGGAGTATTTTCAGTCAAGTAGAATAAGATAGTTTGTCTTTCAAGTTCATCATTCTTCCTTTTACATGGAATTCCTAAGTACTTCCACATGATCTATCAACTGAGAGCTGAAAATATTAACCAGAAGAATGAGGATGTCTTTCCCAGCAAACAGGGGTCACCCCAAGAGGTCTCCCCCACCACCACCATTCCTCCAGAAGCACAGGAACAGCTCTTTCCACACCAGGGCTGAGCAGAGATGACAGCTCCAGCCTGTCACCTCCTCCTGTCCTGCCAAAGGTGGGCACATAGCCTGGGATGGGAAGGCAGCAATCACAGGTACTGCAGGGCTGGAGGAGCAAGCTGAGATCCCCCTCTAAAATTTCTCCTTTCTGCTCTCACTCCAGACTGACAAGCAAACAGCTCTGCAGGACCCTCCCCTCTTACACCACAGTTTGAGGAACCAGGTCTGACCTGGCACAATTCAGCCTTGGAAGCAAGAAGCTCCCACCCATCCCTTCATAACCAAAGCCCCTCTGTAAGGAACAGGCTCCTCTGATCAAAGACATGCTGGACAAATCCTTCAGGACACAAGTTTCCTTGAGACCTGCTCCTGAGGAAAGCCTGGCTGGGGTAACAAAGGTGGGAAAGAGCAGCAAAAACTTTCCAAACCAAACTGAAAAAGCAACCAGGCAGTTCAGTGTTTGTCCACTCATTGCACTGACAGTTGCTGTGGTGTATCTCGATGATCTCTGCCTGTCACACCCAGACAGTCTGTCCAAACTCAGCTCAGATGAGGTTTAATTAACCTGACCCTCTGACCCAGGCTTTAAGCCCAAAAGAAGCAAGAACTGCCCCAGAACAACTTTCAAACAAGAGCACAATTACTCTCCTGAAGACGCAGCGCCGAGAAGCTTGTTCCTAAAGTCAACAGCTTTGTGACGGGTCAAAGCAACTTGTTGCCAGCATGTCACAGTGTTTTCTTCCGCGGGCTTTGCTTAATTAAGCCTCATTAGTTCCGCCGTCTGCAGCCGCCTCCTGCCAAGCGCCTGTGCCAGGAGGAACAGCTAGATGGCACCAGCAGCCAGCCCGGGCTCAGCAGCTCGCTCGGGTCGGTGTCAGGCCAGCTCTCACCAGCCCTCCCTTGCTCCTCACCATCATTCCATCTGAGGAAAAGGAGGATCCAACTGCCTGCCCAGGACCCTGGCACTGCCATGGGCACTGCCCTGTCCTCTGTGCCCCAAAGGGCATTTTATTTTCTCATATTCCCTAGACTGAGCACAGAGATTTTTCTCCAGGCTGACATTTGAAGATACCAGCAAGATGTTCTCACTCTGATGGGAGATCATTTGTCACCCAGCATTAAGTGATGGCAGAGCTGGGAGTGGGAGCTCATGGCACACTCAGGTCACACATGCTAAGCCAAAAGCATTCCAGGAGGAACTCATTCCTTGAGGTCCAAGGAAGCCTTCCTCCTCCTGAGGAGCTTAAAAGCATCCAAGAAAGGATCTCACCATGCACACTGCTTGTTCAGAAGCAGCCACTGAAAGCTGGGTTTGCAGGAGAAAATGGGATGGAAAGGGATCCAATGCATTACCCAGTTTATGTGCATCCCTAAAGCCCCTAATAGAGAAAGGACCTTTAACTGCTGCCACAGGCAAAGAACATACTGGAACAAAACAGGCAGTTATTATGTTCACAGATTAACTCTTCCTGCCTGCTAGATGCCATCTTCTCTACTGAGAAACCCCTTCTGGAGCATCCAGCATTCCCAACTAGAGGGTCACAGAGATGATCCGAGGGCTGGAGCAGCTCTGCTCTGGAGACAGGCTGGGAGAGTTGGGGTGTTCAGCCTGGAGAAGAGAAGGCTCCAGGGAGACCTGAGAGCAGCTTCCAGTGCCTGAAGGGGCTCCAGGAAAGCTGGGGAGGGGCTTGGGACAAGGGCAGGGAGGGATGGGATGAGGGGGATGGATGAAAACTGGGAGAGGGAGATGGAGGTTGGAGATGAGGAGGGAATTCTGGGCTGTGAGGGTGGTGAGAGCCTGGCCCAGATTGCCCAGGGAAGCTGTGGCTGCCCCATCCCTGGCAGTGTTGAAGGGCAGGTTGGATGGGGCTTGGAGCAGCCTGGGCTGGTGGGAGGTGTCCCTGCCCATGCAGGGAGGTTGGATCTGGATGATCTTTCAGGTCCCTTCCAACCCAAATCATTCCATGACTTTGTCATTATATTACTAAACAGTTGCTACATTTCCTCACACAAGCAGCTAATTTTTTCCTGCGAATCAAGTTAAGTACTTGTGGGAAACTTGTAAACAGCACTCAAAGATGATAAGATTCCAGTTTGGTGGCAATTGAGCTCTAGGTTTTTATATTTAATTTCCTCACCCAGCAAGAAGCTGCCCTCTATTTCCCTTCCCTGCTGGCTCACCAAAATATACTTAAAATTCTCTATTCAGCCATCTTGATTGCATTCCCCACTTTGCATCAAAGGAAGAAAATTACAAGCTACTTCAAATAAAGCAGAAGCTGCTTGGGTTTAACTCTTCAAAGCCTCTTCCAGACTGGCTGCCTCAGTCTGATGCTTTACAGAATTACAGGAGTGTTTATTTCTAGAGAATCATGGAATGCTTTGAATTAGAAGAGACCTTCAAGATCATCCAGATCCAACCCCCTGCATGGGCAGGGACACCTCCCACCAGCCCAGGCTGCTCCAAGCCCCATCCAACCTGCCCTTCAACACTGCCAGGGATGGGGCAGCCACAGCTTTCCTGGGCAACCTGGGCCAGGGTCTCACCACCCTCAAAATTACTTTGCACTTCCAGAGAAGATTATAGGGGGGGGAAAGACAGCTGAGGGGAAACCAGGGGCAATCAGATCCTTTGACAAAAGACCCTACTGGCTGTGGGCAAGTCCTGCACCTTCCCAGAGCTGAGTTGTAGACAGCACAGGAATAAAAAACTTCCTCCTCCCTGCCTGTCCCTGTAAAACACCACAGTAGCTTTCTGGGTATCAGCTCAGATCAAACCTCTTGCCAAGGGAAACAGTCTCCAAACAAGCTTAATTCAGGCATCTAAATATCAGAAGGAAGTAAGAGTCATGTGAGTAGTTTATACACCATGTTCCTCTGTCTACATTCATTGTCTTTAGGAAGGAAAAAACAATACCAGCCCTCAGGGCTGCACTACTTCATTACAAGCACAAGGGGCTGGAGGAGAACTATCCCAGAATAAGGCTGACGTTCTCTCCAGTAAAAAACAAAGGGGTCAACTGGGAGACTTGGTGGCATGCCAGTTTCCTGCATGGCCACACGACTGTGTCATATCTGAGCCTTGAAACTGCACCTTTGTGGGATGCACAAAGATGTGGAGAGATAAGACTGAAGCTGAAGCCAAGATAAAGCAGGAAACCTTTCCAAAAGGATCCAGATGAAGGTTGTACAACCCAAAACCCAGCACAGGCTGCTTGGTTAAAACCAGACATTTTGAAGTTAAAACACAGTGACTGCTGGAGTGGTTTTTTTTAAACAAAGACTCTGTGAGGTCTGAGTCTGGTACAGAAGTTTCTCACTTTGGTTTTTTTGACAAAGAAGCCCAGGAATCTGCCTGTTTTCTTTCAGCAGAGAAGCTTTATAGATGCAGAAGCACAGCTGGAACAGCAGGAATATGGCAGTGATCTGTGGCACAGAGAAAAGGAGGCACTACAAAGGACTCTGCTTCCTCCCCTCCCCTTTATTACACGTAGGCAGAAAACAGTGTTTTTTCTCCCATTTACTTCCAGAGGAAAGCAATACAGAGCTTCAAGTCATTTCACATAATTAATTCCATGTGCAGCCTGGATAAACTGTGAGCTGGCACAGCACACCTTCTCTGGCAGGAGCCTGCACCCTCAGACAAAGTGACAAAGAAGCCAGAGCCAACGCAGCACCCTGGTGACACCTCTTCATTTCTTCCCCTGTCCTCTGGGGCTAAAGCTGGGACATCAGGAATTAACAGGACATGAGAATTCCAGCCTTAATTTACCACTCACCCAAGCTGCATCCTCATGGCTCAAGCAGTGGAGCTTGGGATAGGAGGCAGAGTGGAAATGGATGGTTAGAGGAACACATTCCCAGTCAGGGAGAGGAGGACTGGTCATAAATCAACCCCTCCTCAGTCACTCCCCTGCCAGGCACACGTTCTGTGCCCAGAAAACCCAGTTAACAGGACATTATCCCTTCCTGAAATTTATTTAGTCCTGGTAGGCATCAGACTTCCTGCTCTTCCATGTGCATGCGTGGAGTAAAAAAGGGACCTGCAAAAGATGAGGATTTCACTTCCCAGGGTATAAGGATGGCTCTAAAAACCATCCTCAGTTGCTGTGCTTGGGTGGTTTGGCATTTAGAAACATTCCCAGGGGTTTTGTTTTGGGGCTTTCTGGTAACTTGTGGAAAGATTAAGACTGAAGGCAAAGGCAAGGCTGTTGTAGGAAACCATCCTCCGAGAGGGAAAATGAGGCACCCCTTTCTCCTTCCACCCCAAATCCCTCTGCATGAGACCTCAAAGCTGCTCATCCTGCAGCTTCCAAGAGGTTTTGCAAACAGGGAAGATACAAAAAAAGAGCAAGCAGCTCCAATTTCAAGTAAGAGCAAGCAGAAACTTCTTAGATGATGATGACTGCAAGCCTCCATCACAACAGGCAGCAGCAGAAACTCCTTCATTTCAAGATCTTTTGCAGGTCTCCCTTTTAAGGCCTTAGTGTCATTACAGAAAGAGGAATTATTTTTGTCTTGTGCTTGGAATTGCTGCCCTCTAGAGCAACAACATCTCCTACAATGGAACAGTTACAGTGTCCAGCTGTCCAGGACCGTGCAAAATACAGACAGGGAGGGGTAGAACTATCACCAGGTGCTTAAGCTTGTTGCAGAGAAGGACTGTCCTTGACAAAATTCATGTGCCAAGTGTTTGAAACAACCACACAAACAGCCAAATGTTGAGCAACTCCAAGACTTGCTGCAACTCAGGTTCTCAACATCAGCCACAGCAAAGAGAGGAGAGAAACAAAACCAAACGAGCACTGTTATGGATAGAGTTGATCTTCACTGGGCAGGACAGTGAATTGAATTCCCAGAAGGGAAGATTGGATGTCACCAAGTGACCAAGTCAAATTGAGACCAGTGCAGATGTTGGCACAGGGATGACAAACACCAGCTGGGGCCAGTTCCAGAGTGGATTGTCATGGCAGGAGATCCTGTTGCTGAGCAAAGTGATATCCATGAAGAACAGGGGAGCGTTGCCCCTCTCCCCAGAAGTTCCAGTCATTAGTTAAGGAACCTTAAGACAACTCCTCAAACTGCAGCAACAGGATATTGTTGGGTCTTTAGAGATTCAGTCCCAGAGCTGTTTTGGGTTCAGAGGAAGCAGAGGGAGCCTTTTGTGCCAAATCTATAAAGAAAATTGCAACAGAAAGAGGTCAGTTTTCATCAGGAAGAGGAACTAGATCAACCACGTCCATAACCAACAAGTTCAGAGCACCTCAGGGCTTCAATATTCAGCTTAATTCCCTTGGAAATGCACACTTCAGGTTTGGAACGGGATGCTGAGCATCTTCCTGCCCTGAAACTGGGGAGTATCAGCTGCCCAAATAGGAAGAAAACCACATATATGGACAATCCTGTCTAACTGTTCACTAACAGATTCCTGAAATGAAAATTCAAGGCTATTTCCCCCTGCCCAAGACAGGTCTAAGGAAACTCAGCATGCACTGCAAGTCCTTAAGCTCTGGTCACTCACTAAAGACTAGTTCTAGTTTAAGCAGACATAACTAGAACAGATAATATACATAGTAAGCATTCCAGGACAGAGAAAAAGCTGCACACTTGGCAGCAACAGGGATGAAAATGCTGGTCTGGTTTTTCACTATTAACAGAACACACAAACAAACCACTGCCTGGCTTTGTTAAACAACAATTAGAAATAATTAATTCAAGCACTAACTCACTCCTAGAGCCTTCAACCTGCCCTGTATCTCATGGCAAAGAGACCAGGCTAGCTAACACAACTTGCTGACATACCTCCATCAGAAACAGAGAGCTTTTCCAACTCAGCTTCAAGCTCAGCATCAGAAATGGGTGGGTTCAGCACCTTCTGGGGAACGGGAGGCAGATCTACAGGCTCTTTAGTTGAGTCCTGGAGGAGACTGTCCAGCTCCTTCTCAAGTTCCTCAGTGTCCATCTCTGCTGACCAAAGAAAAAAGTCAGTTCTCAGCAGAATTAAGTAGGACAGACTCAAGTCCATGTTTAGCAAAGATATTATTACTTCCATCCATCATTATAGTCAGAAAGTCCCTGTGCTGCTGCTAAAGGTGAAGATTCAGCCCTGATCCCAGGGAGAAGCTGTTCCTTTAGAAGCCCTGGTGGCATCTCAGGGCAAGGAGACATTTCAGCAGACACAAACAAGCTGCAGCAACACACAGGCCAGAGGAAAAAGATCATCACTTCAAAAAGAAAGCAGAAGCCACTCTGAAAATAGATTTCAATTCCACAACTCTGAACTGAAACCCACCAGCACTTCAGAGACTGCAAGGGTTGGGAGATGCACAAATGCTGGTTCCCCTGCAACCCATGGTCAGAGAACTCCTTGTCACTCCTCACTCCCTCTCAAGGCACAGGTAGCAAAAGCCTTGGAATTTCAGGAAGTGCTTATCCCCCCCAAAAAATGAGGGGGACATATGTCCCCATATGTGGGGAGAGTGAAGGGAAGTGATCATCATCATAGAATCATCATAGGTGAGTTGGAAGGGACCTTAAAGATAATCTAGTTCCAACCCCCTGCATGGAAAAAGAGAACAACAACAACAAAAAAAAGGATGAAAACCCCCAAAACATACCTAGACCATTGATTCCCACTCCAGCCAGAGTCTGGGCTACTTCATCTTGAGTATCACAAAGCTGAGGGGAAAAAAAAGACAGGGTTTGATATAGAAGAGAAGGTCATCTTATGTCTCACTGTAGCCACCTGGGGCAAAAGGAGAAAAAAACCAAAAGCAAACAAAAAAAAATTGAAATCCAACAGTTGACTGAAAGGTGTTAGTGCAAAGAGACTAACAACATGACTGTTTTTTTTCACTAGTGAGAGCAGTAAATGGAAGATTATTTAATAAATTGCTACAAGACCAAGTAGCATGTTTGATGATCAAACTTGAAACAGAATTTTATATTAAAAAAAAAAAGAAAATCCCCTCAATTTGAGCTTTTTCACAGAAGTAAGGAGCTTATCTTGCAGCTTAGGCTACAGACAAATATATCTCAGCTATGAAATTGTACAGGCAGCCCCTCAGCTCACTAGTTGAAGTCACTATTGAATTACAAGGAGCTGAAGTTGCTTTAAAAATAATCCTCCTCCATTTTTTACAGCAGCTTGTGCAGAAATTGTTTCTTCATTTCAATGAATTCAGAATAAACTCATCTCCCTTCCCTTACTGAATTTCAGATTATGGGTTAGACAGTTGCAATACACTGTTTTTATGTACATGGTTGCATCCCAGCTTCCAAAGGAATGAGTTTTAATACATCTCACTGAATACTTTCTAGGGGAGTTGTCTGCTTGCACCACCAAAAGAACAGACGTGCAGAAATTTAATGACAAGTTGTGATTACTGGCAATAAATGCACATATGTAAACCCAAAGACAGCCAGTTATCTGACCACTGATGGCTGGGTGAGCTTGCTGTGCACATCTACACACCACCTGCTTGTTTATTTAGCTGTGCTCTTCTTTCAGTACCTCTTGGATCTGATCCACCAGGTTCTCTGCCTTCTCCACAGTAACATCCTTCATGGACAGTTTCAGGGCTCCCACACCAGCCTGATAGGCATTAAATACCTTGAAAAAAAAACCAAAGTAAGATGCACAATGCTAAGAATAAACACAATTCAAGCAGGATCCTCAGAGAAGTATCACATACAAGAAGAAAATGGAGCCACGAGCAGGTTTATTCAGAGAAGTATCCACGAAAAAATCGCTGTTTCCTGGATGAAGGATAAAATCCCCCCAGACAGAAACTCTTGACAAGCAGGAATGAGAAGGGTGAGGGTGAAGTGAGAGAAGCAGAAGGCAAAAATGAAGCCTCTTACCATCTGGTCAGTCTGGGAGGCGTAGATCCGGTCCAGGATGCCCTGCACTGCATCCAGCTTGGAATGCAGCTCCGCGATGCGCCGGTCCGTCCTGCGCTTGGACTTGAGACATCTCAGAGCCTGGAGACAAGGGGAATCAAAACCTGGGCTCAGAAAGCAGGCAAAGGAAGTGGGGAAAAAAAAGAGCAACCCCTGTGTAGCAGGGCACAGCAAGGGCTGGCTGGAAGATGGTCCCATTCCCTTTGAGCACATCCCTCTGGACACAGACTTATTGCCACCTTAAGGAGAACTTTGGCCTCAGAAATAGCACTTCATCTCATTTTAGGCCTTCAGGAAAGCTGGGGAGGGACTTGGGACAAGGGCAGGGAGGGAGAGGACAAGGGGGAATGCTTTTAAATGGAAAGAGGGGAGACTGAGGTCGGACACGAGGAAGAAATTCTGGGCTGTGAGGGTGGTGAGAGCCTGGCCCAGGTTGCCCAGGGAAGCTGTGGCTGCCCCATCCCTGGCAGTGTTGAAGGGCAGGTTGGATGGGGCTTGGAGCAGCCTGGGCTGGTGGGAGGTGTCCCTGCCCATGCAGGGGGTTGGATCTGGATGATCTTGAAGGTCCCTCCAACCCAAATCATTCCATGACTTTGTCATTATATTACTAAACAGTTGCTACATTACCTCACACAAGCAGCTATTTTTGGATCTAGATGATCTTTCAGGTCCCTTCCCACCCAGACCTTTCCATGATTCCATACTCAATGCCTAACCCAGGTCATTACCTACACTTCATCTGCAAGACATTTAACTTGCAGCACTTACCAATTGCTTTTTCCCAGCTCTACAAGCACTCCTGGCATCCTCTTTACATCTGTACAGACACAACAAGGACCAGAAGTTAGTTCCTTGGCAAGCAGGACTTATTTTACAAAGCAGGAACCATCCTCACTACTTTACTGTAATCCAGAGGTGTCCATTCAGGACACAACCACCCTTCTTAGAATTGCTTGTTCTTAGAATTAGCCCTTGAACACCTTCCAAATCTTTGCAAACACTCCTGACATCCAGTCACTCATGTTGTTTTCATGGGGATAGGAAACAAAGTCTGGAAAATCAGCCCTATCACAAGGGCTACTATGTTTAGAGAACAGGAAAGGTTCTGGGAAAGCAGCAGTCACAGGAATACAAAGTCTTAAACTACAAAGAAGTTCTTCCCACCACCCTTCCCCAAATTACTTCTCTGCTTCCTGCGAAAGGGACTCCACCTTCTGGGACAGCAGCTGCTCACTCTGCATCAACTGATAAACGCCGATGTCCACATCGTTCATTGGGGAGACTTTGGCATGAAGACCTCGGGCAAACTTCACTATCTAAAGGAAGGGAACAAAGGCTTGAGCTCTTCTCCAGGATCTGTGCCTGCTCTAGAAATAACTGCACTCTGATGGGAGGAGAAGATGCTTTAAACCCCCAGGTTAAGGCTTGTAGCAGAGTGTTGAGGATATGGCAGTCACCATATCAGCTAATATTAAACTAGAGAGGACCAAGTGCTTTTGACAAGGGTTTGTGGTGAGAGGACAAGGGGGAATGGATTAAAACTGGGAGAGGGAGATTGAGGTTGGACATGAGGAGGGAATTCTGGAGTGTGAGGGTGGGGAGACCCTGACCCAGGTTGCCCAGGGAAGCTGTGGCTGCCCCAGCCCTGGCAGTGTTGAAGGGCATGTTGGATGGGGCTTGGAGCAACCTGGGCTGGTGGGAGGTGTCCCTGCCCATGCAGGGGGTTGGATCTGGATGATCTTTAGGGTCCATTCCCACCCAAACCATCCCATGAGTCTATGATTCCATGAAGTGCCATCAATGTGAAAACAGAAATAGAGAGAACAGAACACCCTGAAGGTTCAAAGCTGTCCTGGTGCTCTGAGCAGTGTGTGGCCCTGTCACACTTCCCAGTACCTCAGTACTGAGGTGCATGGTGCAGAACATGCAGGGAAACCTGCCACCTCAGGGACAAGAGCACCTGCATCTCTGCAGGTACTGACAGGCAGGAAAACTTTCTCCCAGCAAGTGCAGCACTGATTCCAGTGGCATGGAATGATTTTAAGGGGGGTAGCTGGGAACATTCAAGCATAGACAACTACAGTAACTGCCCATTTCCCAGCTGTTCAGTTACATAAGTAACATTTGATGGGGAAAAATAAGAACCTGTCATGCAAGAAATGAGGATTTAATCTCATCTAGAACCAGGTTACAACCTTGGAATTGGCTTTTCCAATCAAAGAACACCCATATTGAGCCAATGAAGTATTCCCTCCAGCCAGATGAAATGCAAGACAGGGATTAAACCACCCAAAAGCAGTCACCTTTACCCTGTACCTTCTCTCCATTCTGTTCCAGGATCGTGACCCTCTTTTCCTTCTGCAGCTGGAGCAGCAACAAGTAGAAGGTCCTTTCATCTGGACAAACATTGGCACAGAGGGAACGCAGCTCTGAGAGGGCAACAACAGGGTGAGAAGAAAGTGCAGAGTTCTGATAGAGCCGATAAACTTCCTCTGCTTTCTCCTGAAAGGAAGCAACAAGGGTTGCCAGTTAGTTTCCACAGGACTTTTACTTCTCTCCCAACAACTGCCAAGTCCACACCTGCTTCCTCCCACACACTAAGGGTCAAAGAAGTGAGATGGATCATGTCTTTGGGTGAGATGCTTTCAAAATTAATTGTCCCAGTGCTTTAAAAAGATCAGCATGAAAGGAGGGGAAAAAAATAGTACAGTTTTCCAGGAGAACCAAAACTGCACTAGTCACATTCCCTGGGCAAGAGCTACAGAACATCAGAAGCTCAGAGGCAGCAAGGTGGCCTTCTCTGCTCATCTTGAAGTCCACTCCCCACCCCAAGTTTAAATGCAGTGACTGCACATTGTGATTGAACTGAGCATCTGGAGGCCACAGAAATGATCCGAGGGCTGGAGCAGCTCTGCTGTGCGGACAGGCTGGGAGAGTTGGGGTGTTCAGCCTGGAGGAGAGAAGACTCCAGGGAGACCTTAGAGCACCTTCCAGTGCCTGAAGGGGCTCCAGGGAGAAATTCTGTGCTGTGAGGGTGGTGAGACCCTGGCCCAGGTTGCCCAGGGAAGCTGTGGCTGCCCCATCCCTGGCAGTGTTGAAGGGCAGGTTGGATGGGGCTTGGAGCAGCCTGGGCTGGTGGGAGGTGTCCCTGCCCATGCAGGGAGGTTGGATCTGGATGATCTTTCAGGTCCCTTCCCACCCAAACCATTCCAGGATTCTCAGATTCATGTGGGAGCAGAGGGACAAGAAAAGTTCTCCCCATTTCAGCTGAGAGCTCCTGTCCACCTCAGACTACACAAACAGCTCTTCCCATCCACCCCCAGATTGTACATCAAGGCTGGTGGTTTTCCAGACACCTTTTCCAAAGGTTTCTCTCCTCTCCCATGCATGTGGGAGGGCATGCCCACTGCAAGGGCACTGCCTGCTACCAGGGGAACTGCAAATAAAGGAAGACATCTAAAGAGCTCTTGGATTTCTGGCAGTTCCAGTCATTTAGATGCCAATCACATGCAACAGCTAATTTTGGTGCTAATTTTAACACCACTGAGAAGCAGAAGAGGGACCCAGGCTCCCTGTCAGTGCTGCCCAGCCAAGCCAGCCTGAGCAACAAGGATTTCCATGAATTCCCAGAGGAACCCACAGCTCTATCACTACCCATGTTCCACAGAAAAGGGTCTTTGGCAGGATCCAGGGGCAGCTCTGTTCACATCAAGCTGGAAGCACAAGTTCCAAAGGGAAAACTGCCTTTAAGAACACGAGGTCAGCTCAATGACAGCCTGGACTGACAGCAGGAGACTTCTGTGTCCCCTGTTTTCACCTTCAGCAGATGGCACTTGGGCTGCAGGGCTCTCTCCTGCTCCTTCCATGAACTCACACCTGGGATTTACAGCATCCTACTTGTCTTCCCTGACAAGCCAGCCAACCTGTCCCTCCCACTTCTTGGAAGTCAGTGAAAAGTCATGACCTCATTTTCAAGGAACATCAGTAGGTATCAACTATTTCTTATCTCCAAGTTATTCCATCCATCTCTACCATCACCATGAGGGTGGTGAGACACTGGAACAGGTTGCTCAGGGAAGCTGTGGCTGCCCCATCCCTGGCAGTGTTGAAGGGCAGGTTGGATGGGGCTTGGAGCAACCTGGGCTGGTGGGAGGTGTCCTTGCCTATGGCACAGAAGTTGGAACCTGTTGATCTTTAAGGTCGCTTCCAACCTTCCCCATTCCATGATTCTATAATTCAATAGAATTTTAAACACCTAAGAAGTACAAATGAAAGTCTATTCCATCCTGATCCTTCCTTGCTAGCACATCAACCAAATCATGATTTTTCTGGAGATGCAAAACCTTGAGAAAGTTTCAACAACACCCACCTGAAGCAGCTCCACATAAATCAGAACTTCTTCTTCCTCAGGTATTTTACTGTCACCCAGCACACTGGAGAGAGTCCACTTCAAGGGCTTCAGAATGAAGACTCCCACACCCCAGGAGATCCAGCTGCTGTCTACACTGGCCATGAAGTCTGACTCCCTCTGCAGCTTCCCACGTCTAGAGAAAAGACAGAAGTGAATCAGGTCAGTCCTGAAACCTTCCTATAAACCTTCTTCCCTGTGAGGGTGGTGAGACCCTGGCCCAGGTTGCCCAGGGAAGCTGTGGCTGCCCCATCCCTGGCAGTGTTGAAGGGCAGGTTGGATGGGGCTTGGAGCAGCCTGGGCTGGTGGGAGGTGTCCCTGCCCGTGCAGGGGGTTGAAACCTGAAGATCTTTAAGGTCCCTTTCAACCCAAACCAGTCTGGGATTTGACAATTCTGATTCTTTCAGCCCTGATTTTCTCCCCACTGAGAGGATGTTGGGCTCTGCTCCCTGCCCCAGGAAAGCTGGGGAGACACTTGGGTCAAGGGCAGGGAGGGATGGGATGAGGGGGATGGATGAAAACTGGAAGAAGGAGATGGAGGTTGGAGATGAGGAGGGAATTCTTTGCTGTGAGGGTGGTGAGACCCTGGCCCAGGCTGCCCAGGGAAGCTGTGGCTGCCCCATCCCTGGCAGTGTTGAAGGACAGGTTGGATGGGGCTTGGAGCAGCCTGGGCTGGTGGGAGGTGTCCCTGCCCATGCAGGGGGTTGGATCTGGATGCTCTTTCAGGTCCCTCCCCACCCAAACCCTCCCACGATTCTGTGAGATCCAGGGCACAAAGCTCCCTCACACCCTGTCCTTCTGCAGCCAGCTCTCCCCAGGCCTCCCCTCCCTGCCTGCCGCCCCTGTCCCCTCACAGAGGCCCCGCTGAGGCCTCCCCTCGGTTCCCAGGCCCGTCCCACCCCCAGCCCTACCTGAGCAGCTCCCGGAGGACTGTACCGAGCCCTAGCGGGAGGCTGCCTCTCCTCTCGAAGCCCTGCTGCAGCTCCCTCAGGCAAGTCCGGACGACCCCCCGGCGACGCCCTCGGCTCAACACCAACCCGGCCCAGAAAGCCATCTTGCTGTCCCACTCGGTGCTGTTCACCTCCCGGCTCTGCTTAAAAGCCGAGAAGAGGAAAGCCATCCGCTCGTCGTCCGTCTCCCATTCGGGGGGCAGGTCCCCAGCCGGGGCCGGCCCAGGGGGGTCCCTCCCGGGGCTGCACATCGACGCGAGGCCCCCGACCCCCTGACAGACGGGGAGACAGGCGCACTGCGCATGCGCAACCACCTCCCCCTACCCCCCCGCGCTGCGGTCATTGGGTTGATCCAACCCCCCCCCCGCCTCAGCGCTGTGGTACAGCCCCCGCGCATGCGCACTGCGCGACACCGCCCGCGCCTCAGGCGTGGCGGGAAAAGAAAAGCTCGTTGGGGGGGGGGTAGGAAGGTTCTGCTGTGATTTTTGGGGTTGTTCTCCCCCTTTTTCTGCACCTCAAGAGGGGGGAATGTGTGCGGGAGGAGGGAAAGCTTTGGGAAAGGTGTCTGGAAAAGCCGCCGGTCTTGATGTGGAGCCTGGGGGGGGGGTGGGTGGGGAGGGGTGTCTGTGTAGGTCTGAGGTGGACGGGGGCTCTCAGGTGAATGGGGGAGGGCTTTTCTTGCTCCTCTGCTCCCACACGAGTCCTGGAACGGTTTGGGTGGGAAGGGACCTGAAAGATCATCCAGATCCAACTCCCTGCACGGGCAGGGACACCACCCACCAGCCCAGGCTGCTCCAAGCCCCATCCAACCTGCCCTTCAACACTGCCAGGGATGGGGCAGCCACAGCTTCCCTGGGCAACCTGGGCCAGGGTCTCACCACCCTCACAGCACAGAATTCCCTCATCTCCAACCTCCATCTCCCTCTCCCAGTTTTCATCCATCCCCCTCATCCCATCCCTCCCTGCCCTTGTCCCAAGCCCCTCCCCAGCTTTCCTGGGGCAGGGAGCAGAGCCCAATGTCCTCTCAGTGGGGAGAAAATCAGGGCTGAAAGAATCAGAATTGTCAAATCCCAGGCTGGTTTGGGTTGGAAGAGACCTGAAAGATCATCCAGATCCAACCCCCTGCATGGGCAGGGACACCTCCCACCAGCCCAGGCTGCTCCAAGCCCCATCCAACCTGCCCTTCAACACTGCCAGGGATGGGGCAGCCACAGCTTCCCTGGGCAACCTGGGCCAGGGTCATCAGTGTCCTTCTCTTCCAGGGCTAAAACAGAACCTTTGGTGTTGATATTACAGACTCAGGGACTGGTTTGGGTTGGAAGGGACCTGAAAGATCATCCAGATCCAACCCCCCTGCACGGGCAGGGACACCTCCCGCCAGCCCAGTGGGGCAGGGGTTTCCCCTCTGCTGGAGAACGGGAAACTGAGCTGGAGGTGATTGGCGGGTGAGAAGCTGGACATCAGCCACCATTGTGCAGCTGCAGCCCTGAGGGCTAAGGGCACCCTGGGCTGTGTCAAGAGTGTGGCCAGCAAGGTCAGGGAGGGGATTCTGCTCCTCTGCTCTGCCCTGCTGAGACCCCGAGTGGAGAAGCCAGTACAGCTCTGGAGCCCCCAACACTGGAAGGACATGGAGCTGTTGGAGTGAGTCCAGAGGAGGGCACAGAGATGATCCCAGGGTTGGAGCAGCTTTGGAGCCAGGCTAGGAGAGTTGGGGTGTTGAGCCTGGAGAAGAGAAGGCTCCAGGGAGACCTGAGAGCAGCTTCCAGTGCCTGAAGGGGCTCCAGGAAAGCTGGGGAGGGGCTTGGGACAAGGGCAGGGAGGGAGAGGACAAGGAGGAATGGATGAAAACTGGGAGAGGGAGATGGAGGTTGGAGATGAGGAGGAAATTCTTTGCTGTGAGGGTGGTGAGAGCCTGGCCCAGGTTGCCCAGGGAAGCTGTGGCTGCCCCATCCCTGGCAGTGTTGAAGGGCAGGTTGGATGGGGCTTGGAGCAGCCTGGGCTGGTGGGAGGTGTCCCTGCCCATGCAGGGGGTTGGATCTGGATGATCTTTCAGGTCCCTTCCAACCCAAACCCATGATCATTCCATGATTCCACAACATGGTGAGGGGCTGCTTTGGCTCTGGGGTCTGTCTGTGCTCCAAATGTTGAGGCACTGAGTTCAAACTCAGCTGATGTCACTTCTATTTGTGTTTATTGGTCTGGCTGCTGTGGCCCAGCCAGGCACAGAGCCTTTTTGCAGCTGCATTGTTGTTGGGTTTTTTTTTTCCCTTCCTCCATGTGACAGAATAATTTGAGTTCCCCCCCCCCCTCAGGATGCAGAAGAGAAGTTTCTTCATGGAAAGTCTGATGTTTTCAGAGCAAAGCTCAACACTGCTCAAAAAAAAGAGAGGGGGAACAGTGTTGCTGAAGCAGAGCTGCCAAGTTCTGGGTGTTTCTGTATCACTGGGTTGCTGGGTGTGATATTTCTTGCAGATCAAGGGGGAACTGGCTGTGGTACTGAGGTGCCTGGTGGGCACAGGCAGGGGTCAGTCAGTAATGAGGGTGCTTGGGCTTGCCAGGTTTCTCAGAAGTGTTTGGCTTTGGTGGGTCTGCTGAGCTGTGAGTCAGAGCAGCCTGTGCAGTCCTCAGCTTAACCCTCTAGCTGCTGGGATGCCAATCCCGCGCCGTGCCTGCAGGTTTCTCCAGAAATCCCGGGAGAAATCGGCCAGGCTGTGCCCTCAGGGACACAGGAGGTGGAGCTTTAACCTGCCTGTGTTTCAGGAGGTGTTTTCTGGGGCTGCTGAGCCGTGGGTGGAGCCGGTGCAGGCTGTGGTGTGCTCACCCCAGGCTGCTCCCAGCCACGGCTGGTTGCTGCTGCTTTCATTTTCGAGGAGGTTGTTTCATGTTCCCTATCAGCCTCTAACGCAGACAAACTGACTGACAGTGTCGTGGTGACAATGACATTGGTTCAGCCCGAGTGCGTGGTGGCACTGCCTTGGATGTCTTCTCCTGGCCAGCCCAAGCTGCTGCAGGAAGGCAGCAGGTCTTGGAGCAGCCTTTAAACATCCCCCACTCCATGTTTTACATCAGGAGATGACTCAGCAGAGGCAAGTGGCTATTTTTATCTCCTTCCCAGCTTTCTGTGTCAAGCTGGAGTTTTATATTCATCCTTTCAGAGCTAGCTCCAGAATAACATTGCCTTCCAACTGCAGAGCCATTCATACCTGAGGAGCTGTGACCTCTGGGAGCCCTGCTGCCAAAAAAATCCAGCCTGGCTGTTCTCTGGGAAGCAGGGAGGGCACATTTTAGCCCAGAAACAGCATGTGATCACAACCAAAGGAGCCGCCCAGGGCTTTGTTTAGACACCTGAGGAAATCAGCCTTGAACTTGAGGCTGTTAAAGCTGGAGTGTCACATGTTCGGTGATGAAAAGAGCCAAATGATGGTCTGATCCCTGCTCCAGAGGAGAAACTCCCTCCTGGAAATTCCACTGTGGAAAAAAACAAGGTGATACAAGATGTAAATTACTGGCTGAAGAAAGTATCCATGTGCTTGAGACATTTGGGGAGCAGATTGAAGGTGCCCTCAGTGTTTAGCCCCCAAAGCCAATTTTTAGTTTGCTTTTGTAGCTGGGAAAGGAGATAAAACAAGAGCAGCTTGATCCCTTCATGGAGTCTCCGGGATTATGTGTGGCCAGGGATGAGATTGGTCCCTCTGGACAGTGGTTTGGCAGGAGGTGGCTTCACACAGACTTTTCTAACGGTTTTTATCATCCTAGCTTTGCCCCATGGAGACTTAACCCAGGCTGGGACTCTCCAAAGCTGGATTTTATGTGAGATCCATCATTTCCATCCTTGGACCTGCTGAGCCAGAGGTTTCTGTTCCAGTTTGAAAGCAGGCAAGTGTCTTAGTTTGGACAGGACAAGAGGAAATGGGCTCAAGTTGTACCAGGGGAGGTTTAGATTGGATATTAGAAGAAACCTCTTCACTGAAAGGGTGATCAAACACTGAACAGGCTGCCCAGGGAGGTGGTTGAATCCCCATCCCTGGAGGTGTTCAGAAGTCACGTGGATGTGGTGCTGAGGGACATGGTTTAGTTAGAGTTTGGTTAATGGTTGGTAGAGTTGGGTTGTGGTTGGACTCAACGATCTTAAAGGTCTTTTCCAACCAGAACCATTCTGTGATTCTGTGGAGAGGGAGCCTGGGCTGCAGCTCAGAGTCCTCAACACCCTTATCCCTCTCCTTCATCCCAGAGCTCCTTTTAAGCCCTGGTTCAGGGGGAGGAGGGAGTAGATCCTAGTTCAGACTCCACATTTGCTGTTTAAAGTTCCCCCTTGGTCTTAGGAGCCCTCTGGGCTGGCAGAGGAAGGGGAAGCATTTCACCCCTTCCCCTGCCCACCCCTGTGTGCTCAGAGGCAGGGAAGCTGTGTTGGGAAAGGTGAAGGGAGAAAGGATGAGGGAATCCACCTGCTTGCTCTGAGCTTCTCCTGAACCCCAGAGATAAGGCAGGGGAAGGGAGTGAAGACAGAAATCCTTCTACCACAGAGGGGAAACTGAGGCACTGAGGGACAGGGTGGCTTGGTGCCATGGTGCAGTGGGGAACTGAGCTCCCTTGTCATGAAGTTCACAGCCTGGACTTGGCTACAAGACCTTTTGCTCCCTCTTGGAAAGAGGAACCAGCCATTTATGAGACAAATCATTTGTTTATCCCGAGATGGGAGGGAAGGTCAGAATTATCAGGCAGCTTCAGAGCCCTCCCAGACACAACAACAGACAAGAGGCAGCAAGAAGCTGAGGGCAAAACTGAACCCTGGAGTTCAAAACTTACAGATATATTTATATATAGGCACGTACCCTGGGGTGTGCTAGGATCACAGTTAAAAGCAAGATGCTCTGGAAGGGGAAGATTAGAGCCACCTTTGCCCCCCTGCAAGTCTCTTTTAAAGATGAAGGCTTAGACAGGACGTGAATTTCAAGGGTCTGAAGAGCTGAGTGCCACAGGGGCAGCCAGCTCGGTGAGGTTAACCACCAACCGTGGCTGATAAGGCTGGGCTTTCCCCCAGAGCTGTTTGTTCCTGCTGTCTCTGTGGTCAGTTTGGGCTCAAATCTCCCTTCTCCTGGTGGAGAGGAAGTGGGAAGGAAGCCACGGTCCTGCTCAAACCCTTGCACTCGTTTTATTTTCCACTTGGAACAGAGCTAAGGGTGGGTTTTTGCCACCCCAAAACCTTCTTGTATTATGTCCAGTTCTGGAGCCCCCAAACCAGGAAGGAAATAGAGTTCTTGGAGCAAGTCCAGAGGAGGGCATGGAGATGATCCCAGGGCTGGAGCAGCTGGGCTGTGGGGACAGGCTGGGAGAGTTGGGGTGTTCAGCCTGGAGAAGAGAAGGCTCCAGGGAGGCCTTAGAGCAGCTTCCAGTGCCTGAAGGGGCTCCAGGAAAGCTGGGGAGGGACTTGGGACAAGGTTAGGGAGGGAGAGGACAAGGGGAATGGATTGAAACTGGAAACGGGAGATTGAGGTTGGAGACAAGGAGGGAATTCTTTGCTGTGAGGGTGGTGAGAGCCTGGCCCAGGTTGCCCAGGGAAGCTGTGGCTGCCCCATCCCTGGCAGTGTTGAAGGGCAGGTTGGATGGGGCTTGGAGCAGCCTGGGCTGGTGGGAGGTGTCCCTGCCCATGCAGGGGGGTTGGGACTGGATGATCTTCAGGGTCCCTTCCAACCCAAACCATTGTGTGATTCTATGATTCTTCCTCGAGTGCTTAACTCACCGCTGCTGCTCCCTTCTGGTGCTCCCGGGGGGGCTCTGGTTCAGAGGGAGCCGCAGGGATGAGCCGGTTGTTGGTGATAAGGAGTGTGGGTGCCTGCCAGGAGGCCTGTCCTGGGGTGATAAAAACACACTCCTCTCTGCCCTGTGACCAGAGCCTGCCCTGCAAATCAGCCTTAAATGGAAGCAGTCGGCATGTCAGCACGGCCGGGCTGGAATTTCTTGCTTGGCGGGTGGATGACGTGTCTGCTGGGGTGTCCCACCCCTTGGGATGTCCCACCCCTCGGGATGTCCCACCCCTGGGGATCGGGCGGCTGGGCAGCGGGAGAGGGAGAGCATCCCAGCCTGGCTCCGAATACCCAGGGGCTGGGGATAAAGTTGCCTTTGTGTAGAGCCGTGTAAAAACTCCTCTTGTGGTTTGGCAGCCCAGACAACTCCATTGGTCCCGTTTTACAATCGGGGAGGTTAAACCAGATGGAGAAGGCAGTGCAGGTTCCTCAGGAGTGCTTGGCAGGAGGAGGGGGAGATCACAGGGTCTGGATGCTGAGGGTTGTCCTCCCACTGCTGGGATGTGTCTGGAGGTCCAGTATAAACTATGGGGCAAACTGGGAATCTGCACTTCTGCATTCCCCTTCCTCCCATCTGAGTTTGTGCACAGCAGTTCCCTAAAGGTTGGGGTTTTTTTTTGGAGAGTGGACAGTCCAGGTCCTTCCCCAACCCACTAAATATGCACATGATATGCAAATGCAGAGGAGTAGCTTTTATTCTGACAGAATTGAAAACTCAGTTATTCTCAAAGGACCCAAATGACTTCAGCTGAAGTCAGTGGTATCTAGAGTGTAGAACATATGGTTTTGGTTAAACAAAAGGCCCTGCATACTTTTGGGGCTTGTAATAGAAGTACCCACCCAGGAAACAAGCAGGAATTATTCCCCTTTAAGTCATGTTGATTATTTTCAGCATGGACAGGTCCTGACTTCTGCAAGGAGAAAAGCAGGTGTCCATTGCTCAGCATGGCTGGCTGCACAAGCATGGTCACCACAGGGGAGATGCTGGAGCAGCTCTGCTCTGGAGCCAGGCTGGGAGAGTTGGGGTGTTAGCCTGGAGAAGAGAAGGCTCCAGGGAGACCTTAGAGCACCTTCCAGTGCCTGAAGGGGCTGCAGGAAAGCTGGGGAGGGGCTTGGGACAAGGGCAGGGAGGGATGGGATGAGGGGGATGGATGAAAACTGGGAGAGGGAGATGGAGGTTGGAGATGAGGAGGAGATTCTTTGCTGTGAGGGTGGTGAGACCCTGGCCCAGGTTGCCCAGGGAAGCTGTGGCTGCCCCATCCCTGGCAGTGTTGAAGGGCAGGTTGGATGGGGCTTGGAGCAGCCTGGGCTGGTAGGAGGTGTCCCTGCCCATGCAGGGGGTTGGATCTGGATCATCTTTCAGGTCCCTTCCAACCCCAACCATTGCAGAATTCTATGATTCTATGCAACACCCACATCTCCAGCAGGTTAGCTGTGGCTCTGCTGCTCCCCTTGGATCACAGGAGTCTCTCTGCCTTCCTCCAGGTCCTAGGGCTGCATTGATCTGCTCTGCAGCCCCCTTTTCACCCAGATTTTAATTCAATGAGCCCTTTTTTGCCCCTGCAGCCCCACCTGAGCTCTGCCTTTGCCTCGGGTAAAGCTTTAGCAGGCCAAGTTTTTTACTCCACAGCCTCCGGTGAGTCACGGGAATGTTTGGGAGGAAAGAAGGGAGCCTGCTTAGATCCTTCTGGCATTTCCCAGGGGAGTGAGCTCTTAGTTCAGGGGTAGGAAAACATTAACAGGTCAGCATGTCTCTGCTTCAGTTTTCTTCTGTCATTTTTCTTACACACTGCCCAGATAACCTGACTGCGGAAGAGCTGGTTGTGAAATGGCAGAAAGTCCAAAGGTTTAACGTTTTGATTTCATTATTTATTTCTTTATTTTCCTCTTTTTCAGCTCAAGTTCCCTCCTCGCAAATAAATAAAGAAATAAACAACAAAACAACCCAAAGCTGAGGTGGAATTTCCCCACTTTCCAGCTCAGAGGCAAGAAGGTGACTGTTGAAACACAGACGAGTGACTCGGTAGAGACTTTGCACCTTGTGCTGCCTGGGCTGGGATCTCTCATTGCTGTGGATTTGGGAAACTCTCTTTTTTTTTTTTTCCCCTGGAAAACTAAAACCTGTGCCTTGCTCCCTTGAGATGGCTGCTGTGTGATGGGGGGAAAAAATGCAACCTAGGAGAAGCAGGAACAACTCGAACACCTTGGGAGAGGCAAGAACACCCTGAGAGAAGCCAGAACATCCTGGGAGAAGCCAGAACAAACATTTTGGGAGAAGCCAGAACAAACATTTTGGGAGAAGCCAGAACATTTTGGGAGAAGCCAGAACATCCTGGGAGAGCACCTGAAGAGAACCATTCCTGACAGCTTCTGATTTGGGAGCTTTGTCATCAATTTTAGCACAGAAGAAAAAAAAAAAAAAAAAAAAAGAAAAAAGGAGAGAAAAGATGTGGTAAAAAACCCAAAGTGAATGAAAGTTCATCTTCGCCGGCAAACCGAGCTGTTACTAAAACCCCACACTGAAACTCTGCTGTGGTTTTTTGGTGGTAGAAAGAGTAAAAGAGGAGTTTGGTTGTCTTGGGCCAGCCCTCCCCTTCCTCCTCCTCCTCCTCCTCCTCCTCCTCCTGGCGAGGGTATAAAAGGCGGCTCCTCTTCCTGCTGTTGCTCATTCACAGCGGCTAAAGTGCCTTGTCCCGGGGTGCCAAAGCCGTCCCCAGGCCTGTCCCCAGCCGTCCCCTCTGCCGTGCTCACCCTCGAACCGCGCCCGCTGCTCCGCTCCGCTCTCCCCCGCGCAAGATGCGCGGCTCCCTGCCCTGCGCGCCCCGACGCCTCTGCCTCCCGCTGCTGCTTCTCGTGGTACGTAGGGCTGAGGAGCGATCGTGGGGAACCCCCGGGAGAAGGTTTGGGGGGGTCTTGGGGGTCCCGGGGATCCCAGCGGGTGCTGCCCGCTGCGCTCGAGGCATGTCCGGGCTTGCCGCGCTGTCGAGGGGCATGATCCGCCGGGTTGGGAAAGGGTCCTGTGGGGCTGGGGGGCAGGTGGGGAGGGGGCAGCAGGGGTGTTTGGGGGGTGCTCTGGGCTGGGGGGGGGGGGGTTCAGGCAAGCGGGGGGGTCTGTGAGAATCGAGGGTGTCTCTGGGTGTGGGGTGGAAGCGGGCTGGCGGATCACTTGGAGGGGAGCAGGGGATTGGGGAGGGATCCCCCTTTTTATCAGCGATTCTGGGGGGGGGGGGGATGATCAGGGGGTAGGAATCCGAGGCTATGGGGGGGGGGGAAGCTGGGGCTATAGTGGGGTTCATGTGGTCCACGGGGGGGAGCAGGGGTTAGGGGGGGCTGACGGGATCTGGGGCTGTGGAGAGAGCAGGGACTGCAGGGGGTTCAGCAGGGCAGGGGGGTTCAGCAGGGCAGGGGGTCTCAGCAGGGCAGTGCCCACGGGAGGGGGGCTGGGCTGGTGGGGGGGTGTGGGGTGGTATTCACCTGGGCAGGCTTTGCAGGCCAATGGGGGGGGTGTGGGATTGAGGCCGTGGGGCAGGGTAGGAGAGGCAGCGTGGGGGTGGGGTGGATGGGAAGGGTGATCTCAGCCCTCGCGGGTGGGGGGCAGGGGGGGGCAGGTGCACACGTGTGCGTGGTGTGAGGGGCTGGGCCCTGCGGCGCCACCGAGGGGATTCCCGTCCCCTTCCCTGCCTCCTGCTCCGGATGCAATGCCAGGACTGTACGGGCTCCTCAGGGTCGGACTGGGGCAGCTCTGGGCAGCCTGCTGCAGGAATTCTGCCTCTCTGACCTGCCCGGAGGATGGCCCAACCCTCAGTGCCCCTGGTTTTTTTGGGATAGAAAATCCCTTCTGTGCGGATCGTGTTTCCCTGTTGCTACAGGGCTCGGAAATACCTCAAGTCTTGTCTCACCTGAAGGGAGTGGGATCCCACCCTGAAGTTTATCCCCAGGGATATCCCACCCTGAGTTTTATCCCGGGGCTGGCCTGCAATCCACGTGGGAGCCTGGCCCAGCTGTGGCCCCAGACTTCCCCGTGGTGGAATTGCTGTCCCCAGAATCAGTAGTGACGTGAGAGGTTTTCAAAGCATGTCAGCTTCTCATTCATTTCCTTCCCTGTACTGATCATGAGCGTTTATTCTCACCAAACCCATCACTTGTGTCACTTGACAGCCTCTTTCTTTAACTTTTCCTACCTTCTTTTGTTGAAGAGGAGGGAGAACCCAGGGTGATGTCCCACGTCATAGTCTACAATACCGCGGCAGCGGTTCCTTCCTCTGATACTTGTTGCATCATGCCTGGACCTGGGCCACTGGCTCCTGAGGAGGAATGTTGTTGGATCACTGTGGGAGCTCAGATTCCATCCTCAGAAAGTCTTGGGGTGGGGTGGGGGGGACACCCTGGTGTGTTTGTCAGGCCTGTCCCCATGGAGCAGAGGCACATCGGGTGTCTGCCTGGCATCTCTTTTAGCCCGGCTCCTTCACACTGTTGGCTAAAAGCCTTTCCTGCTGCCATCAAGGCCTCACAGGTGTTCCTTTCTGGTCAGGAGTTCAACAAGGGGTCTGTCTTCTTCTCAAGGGTCCAACCCCTTCCTTGGGATCCCTTCAGGATTAAAAACAAATCAAGGATAGACGAAGGGAAAGTTCGAAGATTGATGCTTCCCAGAACTTTCTCCCAAACTTGAGCATCCAGAAGGAAGAGACTTTCAACAGCTGAAGGGTTTGGGGATTCCTCTGCCTGGTAATTCCTCTGCCTTGAAGCAACGTTGCTTTCTTGGGATGTTTACTGTGGGTGAAAACTCCTCTGGAATCCCACTGTGGCTTGCCCACGGCTCCCAGCCTGGTTTTTCTCCCCGTGCTTTGCAAGACTGATGGGTTAGTCAGGGATGTGGCCCTTGCCTGCCAAGGGCTCTGTGGTGGGATGATGCACTTGAGCTGCACTTGCTGGGGAAGGTGGTGGGAGCTGATAAACCTTATCGTGCACTTGTGTGTGAGCTCTGCTGAGTTGTTGTTTGGTGAAAGGCAATGGAATCCTGTGCCTCAGGGGCCTTTCCAAACAGTAGATAATGGGTTGTTGTTGCTGTGATCACCTTCACAGCCTGGCTGAGTTTGAATGGGGGGGGAAAAGCCTGTTATTTTTTATTCCCCTGTGGGGACAGTGAGGTGGTGGGACAGGTTGCCCAGTCTCAGTCCCTGAAGACTTTCAGGACCAGAGTGGAAAAAGCCCTGAGAGCTGCTTGTGGCTGGGAAGTTAAGGCAGAACTTCTCTCTTAAGCTGGATAGAAAAGCATGTTACACACTTGCAAACCCTCCCAGCTGGAGGAAGCAGCAGCAGCAGCAGGAGATGCAGAGCCAGAAGCTGTTGAAGAGATGTGAATTTGGTTTCTCCAAGGCTGGGTTTGGAGATGATCCTGTACCCAGGCTGGCCAGGGCTCGAGGGGTCTGTGCTTCTCTGTGTCTCTCTCCAGGCCAAACTGGGTGCTAGGGGATGTGGGGGGGAATATTACCCTCTCGGTGGCCTGGCTGCTCTCAGTGGTGGTGTGGTGGGTCTTTGTCCAACCTCTGCAGCCAGACCTGCTCGAGCTGGCTTTGACACACACCCCCTTCCTTGGGCAAGTGCTGGAAGCAGTCTCTGGAGGAAGGGGGGGGGCAGGGGGTGGGAATCAGGTCTCTACATGGCCTGGCTGGCTGCGAGGAAAACTCTATTGTTTGAGCCTTTCAAGGCAGCTTCTGACTCACAGGAGAAATATTTGCAGTTAAGAGGCAGGTTTCATGCCCGAGTATGGGAGGGAAAGGAGAAAGTGTCTCTGCTGAGACTTTCACTGCTGTACCACACACAGCATCCCTGCCCAGGCTTGAGGGGCAGAGGCCAGAAGCTGGGGCAGGTTTTGTGTCCCTGGAGCAGCTGTGCCCTGTGCAGGCTGAGCTGCCAAGGGCACTGTCCCCATTAGGGACATGGGGTGCCTGAAGGGCCCCAAGCCCTGATGGGATGAGTGGCCATTCCTGTTGAATATCATCCCCCTGGAGCTGGAGCATCCCAGCAAAAGCTGAGCCAGCAGAAAGGAGCCCAGTGAGCTGGCAGAAACGGGGCCGTTGCTTCCCGATCCACAGCAAGATAACAGGGATATTGTGGAAATGCTGGAGCCTGTGCTTGTCCCCTGGGACAAGGGGTGTTTCTTGTGGGCACAGGAGCCACGTGCCAACCTTGACACGGGGCTGGTTTCCTCCCCACAAACGCCCTCCTTGTTCCTCTTCCTCGCCCTTCCATTTTCTTCCGTGCCGTTGGTTCACGTGCTCAGAAACTGGGGAAGGAAAGGGGGCCTAAGGAAATGTTAGTGAGCCTTTGCCTTGCTGATGACCTGGCACGTGGGAAGCCCTCTGCATACCTCCTCCTTATGCTTTGCCAAGGAAATAACCACCCTGAAGCTGGGAAAGTGCCCTTCACTTGCATCAAGGTTTGGCTGCCAGGTCCAGTGGCTCTGAGCTCTCAGAGCTCCTCTCCTAGTTCATCAGGGCAGCTCTTGCCCTTCTCTTTCTTCCCTTGCCCCACGGACTTGGAGTGGTTTTTAATCCAGGTTTTTCTGTATTTTTTTAACAGGAAGTTACGTTGGGAACTCCTGCAGCACCACTGAATAGGAGGGACAAGTTGTATCCCTTGGACCCAACCAGGGATGGGGAAGACTTTTATCAAGTCCAGGACAGTCATCTCTACTGCAGGAAGTGCCCTGCAGGTAGGATGGGCTCAGACATCACATCCCATGCTGGGATTGTGCCTGTCAGTGCTCCAGCTCTCCCCTGCTCTGCTGTCAGGAGATCTAAGGAGTCATTATGGGAATGTTTTCCTTTTGATGATTCCTAATTTGCCCTTTACCTTCACGGGCAGCACAATCAACTCCCTTTCTGCAAAGATATCTCTGTCCTGCGTTGTGTCACAGAGCCACAGAGTGGTGGGGGTTGGAAGGGACCTCTGGAGATCATCTAGAGCAGGATCCTCTAGAGCAGATCCCAGGGATGGTGACTCCACAACCTCCCTGGGCAGCCTGTCCCAGGGCTCTGTCACCCTCAGAGTCAAGAAGGATTTTCTCCTCTTCAGGCCAAACCTCCTGTGCTCCAGTTTGTGCCCATGGCCCCTTGTCCTGGCCCTGGACACCCCTGAGCAGAGTCTGGTCCCCCCTCCTGCCACCCCCTGGAGATACTGATCAGCACTGAGGAGATCCCCCCTCAGGCTCCTGCGTTCACCCTTCTCTTTCTCCTCCACCCCTCCTTGCAGGCACCTATGTTGCAGAGCACTGCAAAGAGCAGAATGGCTCCAGCAAGTGTTTGCCATGTAAGAAGGATGAATACATTGAATATCCAAACGACTTCCCCAAGTGCCTCGGCTGCCAAACGTGTCGGGAAGGTATGAGAGGAGTGAGAGGGTGGTGCTGGGTGGTGGCACAGGCTGGGTTCCTCTGACCACAGGCTTTTAAGAGCATGTGTCCCCAACGAGTGGCTCAGGCTGCAGGGAGCAGGCTGGGTCTGGAATCAGTGTAGTGGCTAGACCTACATCTCCATTCAATGCAGCATTCCAGCTTGGACACCAGACCTCCACCCAACAAGGACGTGGAGGACCAGGTTCAAGGCAGTGTTGTAGGCTGCTGGTGGAGCTTTGATGCAAGCATTGCTTTTCTCTGGGGCACGGTGAGATGTGGGGCAGGAAAGGGTAAGGCTGAAAGGCTTTGAGCAGCCTGGTCTAGTGGGAGGTGTCCCTGCTCATAGCAGGGAGGTTGGATCCTGATGATCTTCAAGGTCCCTTCCAGCCTTCACCGTTCTATGATTCTATGAAACTCAACACCAGAGGGCCTTGCTTGTGGGTCAGCTTGGGTCATTAGCTGCCTTGACGAAGGAAGAGGAGGATGAGTGTGGTGTGGAGGGGCTGAGGTCGAGCTGTGTCTCCTCTCACCCACAGATCAGGTGGAGCTGAGTCCCTGCCGAGCCACCAGCAACACCCAGTGCGTCTGCAGGAACGGCACCTTCTGCTCCCCTGACCACCCCTGTGAGATGTGCCAGAAGTGCCGGCCTCGGTGAGCTGGGCAACACGGTGGCTCCCACTGGGATGGGTGCTGAGATTCCTGGCCACTGAGCCTGCCCTGTCTCTCCCTTTCCCAGGTGTCCCGAGGGAGAAGTGGAGCTGGCTCCCTGCACTCCGCACAGCGACCGCCGCTGCGGTCCTGCCACCACCACCTCTGGCTTAGCTGGTGAGTGGGGGCTGCTGGAGGGGGGGGGAATGGGCTGAGGGAGAGGGGTATGAGCTGCTGCTGAGGGCACCAGGAGCAGCTCCTCACACCCCCTGATTTATCCACTTTAGGACGCTGGATTGTGTTGATCGTACTTGGGCTACTTGTAGTGGTCCTTCTTGGGGTCTTCGTCCTGTGGCAATGCTACCGCTGCCATTCCTCAGGTGAGCACCAGGAGTGGGGGACCCCTGGGGTGCTCATCCCCAGCTAGAGGCTCTGCATGGGTGGGGGCTGGGTGGGAAGAGGGACAGCCTTGGGGGAAGAGGGATCACAGCATCATTTTCATCTTCCAGGAGATGGGAAGAACCTGAGTAGCAAGTCCTGCAGCGTGATGGTGAGTTGCTGGGATGGTGTGTGGGGGTGGCAGCTCTGTTTGTGGGGCTGGGGTGAGGTCCCCTCTCTGCTCCCCACTTAGCCTGCAGGTCCTGGGAAGGCTGGAGGAGCAGGAGGATAAGTCTTATCCCTGCAGGGATGTGGTGGAGCTGGGCCAAGCAGAAGAAGGTCTTTTGTAGTGCCCTGCTGTATGTGGGGGGCTTGCAGCCCCCTCCCCAGTGCTGTCATCGCTCCCCTGGCAGAGGTGCCAGCACATCCAGGGTGGAGTCCCAGGGTTAAAGAGAAGGCTGTGCTGGACCTGAAACCACCAGGACCACCACACTCAGCTGCTTTGTGCCTCTCTCCTGCCTCAGGACTACCTGAGGCAGCAGCTGAGGAAGCTCCAGCAGGGAGGCCGGGGGACCCAGGACAACATCCGCAACGAGCATTTCTGGCAGGACCAGCTGCTCCTCGGGGCATCAAGTTCAGTGACTCCCAGTGCTCCAGGACCTGAGGTACATGAATGTGTTCCTCTCTCCTGGTTGGCCAGTTTCTGATGCTTTCCTCTGCCTTCACCAAGCTGATCAGCTTCAGGGGCTTCCTGAGCTGGACAACAGATTCTGCATGGAGACAGCAAGGAGTCTCCTGTCCTTTTTCTGGTTTCAGGACTGCAAAATCTGTCATCCCAAAGCTAGGAAATGATGGGTGTCCTGGGGGAATGTGGTGATCTCCTGCCCCAGCAGGAGAGACAGAGATGGTCTTCAACCTCTTCCTCCATTGTTGGAGCTTAGGGACAGTGTTTGAGCCAGGGCTTGGTGGGTCATAGAATCATAGAATGGTTTGAGTTGGAAGGGACCTTCAAGATCATCTAAATCCAACCCCCTGCATGGGCAGGGACACCTCCCACCAGCCCAGGCTGCTCCAAGCCCCATCCAACCTGCCCTTCAACACTGCCAGGGCTGGGGCAGCCACAGCTTCCCTGGGCAACCTGTTCCAGGGTGGCTGCTATAGGACATTATCTTTGCAGACAATTAGAAGATCATATCCCACTGCACCACCCAGGAGGAATCTGGTTCCAGGAAATCTGGTAGAAGGAAAAGACTCCATGTACTGTAAGTGTGAGGCCCAGGGGGCAGGGAGGGGGTGAGCCTGCAGGGTGAGCTTTTGGGGCAAAATCCTTTGTGGCCCAGCTGACCATGCTCTCCCCTGTTATACAGAATCCCCTTGGTTGGAAAAGACCTTCAAAATCATCCAGTCCAACCATTAACCTGACACTGACCAGTCCTTAACAAAACCACCTCCCTAAGTACACTGTCTCTATGACTCTTAAATCCCTGACAACCCTTTTGGTGAAAAAAACATTCTTCCAGACATCCAATCTAAACTTCCCCTGGCACAACTTGAGGCCGTTCCCTCTTGTCCTGTCTCTTGTATCTCCATTGAACAGCCTGATCCCCACCTTCTTACAACCTCCTTTGAGGGAGCTGTAGAGAGTGAGAAGGTCTCCCCTCAGCCTCCTTCTCTCCAGGCCAAGAGAGGAAGCTCTCTAGCTCTGTTCTCTGAGCTTTTCCCTTTTCCCCCCTCCAGGTTTGCGACGCTCTTTCGACATCTTTGCCCAACAAGTGCCCTACAAAGACTGGAAGAGGTTTGGCCGAGCCCTTGATCTGCTGGAGAATGACATTGCCCTTGCAGAGACAAATGACAAGGCTTCTGTGGAGCCCTTCTTCCAGATGCTCAACACCTGGCTTAACAGACAAGGGATCAATGCCTCTGTGAACATGCTGCTGGTTGCCCTGCACGACATCAATCTTGGAGGGATTGCAGAGGACATCTCCTCCAAGCTGGTCCAGCAGGGATATTTCCAATATGAAGTCAGCTGAGGTCCTCCCCACTTCAAGCTGAAGTTATAAATACCTCTGAGAAGACTTGAATTTTCTGTTTATAACTCTTCTGTGGCTCTTCTCTTTTTTAAGCCATTGTACAGTTGAGCTGAGCCCAGAGGAGTTGATCCACTCATGACGTACAAACCTCATGGTCCTCTCTGTAGCTATGGACTCAATATTGGTGCTTCCTTATGAAATCCAAGCTGGTGCCTTCATTCCAGAGTCAAAGCACAGGGCCTGAAACTATTGCAAGCTGCTTGTGGGACTTTCTCACCTGGAAGCACTGGTACTTACATGGACATCTTCAGGATCAGCACAGAGAAGGGCCTGTGCAGGACATAGGCATCCCTGTGGGTTTTATCTGGCTCATCTTCAGATTCTTGGCATCATGCAATGGCTTCTGCTTGTAGAACATCTCCTAGGTGGCTAGCAAGCTTCATACTGTATGATTGGTGGGCAGATGTTCTGGGGTTCTTGGTTTACTTACTGTTGTCTAAATTGCTTTGTAGCTTGTGGTTGTTCTGCTTGTTACTGGGAGTCGGTTTGAAACTGGACTTTGAGGAGAGGGTGGGAATCCCAGTGGTCTGGGCTCACTGGGCTTGCCCAGGAAAGGCTGAGGAATGTGGGCAGCAAAGTATTGGTGTGCCAGAAACCTTCTTTCTCTGTGACCTTGGCCAAGTCAGTTCCCATTCCCTTGGCCACAGGGTGGCTTTGCTGTCCCTTGTCTGTCTCCAGCCACCATGGAATGGTGATTGCACTGAGGTCTGAGCAGGGTTGTGGGGACCTGCCATCCATCCACCAGTTGGATGGGTTGCTCCTCAGCCCCTTGGCCCCTTGCTCAGGCTCTTAAGCTCAGGGACAACTTGGCTGGAAAAAACTCCTCCAGTACTTGAGCTGGCTACACAGGCTGCCACCCCAGTCCAGCCCAGCCCACTGGGACCTCACCAAAGTGAGGACAACATCACCAGCCCCTCTCAGCAAGGCAAGGGTACTGCTGTGGGCTGGGATACAGCTCTTTTTTTCATCACAGTAGCTGGTTTGGGGATGTTTGGGCTGCTGGGAACACTGGGATGTTTTAGTCATTGCTGAGTGGTGCCCAAACCACACCCTGTTCTCATCCCTCCCACCTCTCCTCCCCCCTTCCTCATTTAGAAAACACAAGCAGAAGATTTGTATTTATGTATTTATTTAGTAATAGTAAACTTATACATATATTAACTTAAAACCTAATATAAAAATAGTGGTTTTTTTACTATGCATTATCATGTTTTTATGGCAAGCTCTGGCCCAGCGAGCTTGCTCTTCCCAGGTTTTACATGTCTTTTTATGAAGGAAGAATAAACATTTTAAAAAAACCTTCCCAATTTCTCACCTTTCTCTTTTTTTATTCCCCCCCCCCACACACTTTGCTCTGCCATAACATTGACCATCATCTGTTCCAGGTGTCAGGGGGCACCAAAAGGAGCTGGACCCTGATGCTCAGCAGCTTGTTCCGCGTGGTACCCGGGACCCAGCCCGTGGCGTTAGTCCTCTCGCCACACTGGAATCCTGCCAGGAATGGGCCCCACCAGTGATGCTTCCACCAGGGAAACTCCTCAGCAGCCAACCTGAGCTCTGCTTTTTACACCTAAGCCGTGAGTCCCACCATCTTAAGTCACCTGCAAAAGTTGGGAGGCTGAAATCTCAGTCCCTGGGCGCGCGCGCTGGGGGGGGGCTGGGACCCCTTCTCCCCGGGGGCCAAGTGATGCTGCTGACCCCCCTGATGAGGCTGCTGCTGCTGCCTGGGGGGGGGCTGTAGTGCTCCCCAAGCCAGGGCTCTGTGTGCTGCAGTAGCTGCAGTAGCTGCTTTGCAAAATCCATGCAGTGCTCAGTGAGAAAAGGGGCTCCCAGAAAAGCCCCCTCGCGCTGCCGTCGGGTTTGTTTGTAACGCGGGCAATTTCTCAAGTGCTGAAAGCAGGAGGTCTTGGTGACCTGCCTTGTGCCCAAGGACGTGTCCTGGGCAGCCTCCTTGTGCCTCTCAGGGATTCAGACCTTGGCAGGTAGCTCCCACAGAGCCAGGCACGTGCAGGGTTTAATGCTGGGACATGGAGGCTCAGGTCCTGGCCTGGGGAAGGCAAACGGGACTCGGAAGCAACGGCGAGTGCCCGGATTTGAAAGGGAAAGAAACTTGTCATCCTGCCTGCTGGCTGGGGCTGCAAAGTGGGCAAACATGGAGTGATAGTTTGCTGGAGCTGCAGCCCTGCTCCTGCATCCGTGGCCAAGGATGAACGTGTGAAATGAGTGACTCCCAAAGTGCTCTACTGGCACCAGCTGGGACAAAGTGGGAGGTGACACCACCAGGAGCATCCCTACGTCCTCAGTCCAGCAGCAGAGATGGGCTCAAAGGAGCTTTTCCTCTTCCCAGCTGGGAAGGACAAGCAGAATTGTGGCTCCCTCCCTGCCTGACAGTCCTACAGACCTCCCTGGGGCAGGTGGCTCTGCCCTAGCACCTCCTGCCACGGACATTCATGCACCTACAAGGACACAGGTGGGACATGCAAAGTGAGTCTGATGGCAAAGCCACCTCTACAGGGTTTATTTGATGGTTGGATCCTTTTCCACTGTCCCTGTCCCTCCTGGGAGTGCTGGTGGAGGGGTGTGGGTGTCACCCCATCCAGGGCACAAAGCTGCCCTGTGTCCAGCTGCTTCCTCCCAAGCACACAGGGATCACGCTGGGCTTTTAAAATACCATTTATTACAATGGAACCTTCCAGGCTTTAAAATCCCAAGGCCAGGGCCTGGGCTTGGTTTCTGGTGTGGCAGGTTGAGGGGGGTGGGTTTGGGGTTGTTGGGGTCATGGGGTTTGTTGGCTGGTTTTTTTTTGCTTTTAGTTCTCCTTTTTTAAAAAAAAGATGCCAAGTTAGTGGCAGGGAGGAGAGGGCTCCTGTCCCCTCCCCGAATTAGATCCCACTTGTGAGCAAATAGAGGGATGATGCTGCAATGCCTGGAGGCATTTGGGGACCAAGGTCCCCTGCACCCTGCCCTGACCCTGCTTCAAGTCAAAGAGGGGGACAGGACCCCCTTGGCAGCAGCTCTGGCTGCTCAGGGTGGTGAGATGCTGTTGGACAAACCAACCGTATCCCACAGCTTCTGGTTACAACTCCAAAGTGGAAGCAGGATGGGTTTCTTCTTCTTCTCCTTGTCCTCATGCTGCTGATGTTCCAAATTAAAAAACAAACCAAAAACCAAACCAGGAAAGAACAAAAACCAAACCCAAAATGAAACCACGACACAGCCCTCGTGCTCCTGTAAACATGAGTTTCTCCTGCTGCTCAGTCTCTGCCAGTCCTTGGGCGCGCTGGCAGCCGCGGCGTGGGGCGAGCAGGGCTCCAGGAGCACCTGGGGCTCCTCTGCAGGGCCAGGCCCCTGCTGCCACCCCTGCTCCCACCATCTCCTCTGGAACTTCAGCTGGTGGCATCCACTCCACGCCTGGTGCTGGGGCAGGTCATCCCACCCTTCCTCCTCCTCCTCCCCGTCTCCTCCCAGGGATGCTGGAGCCAGGGCAAGGACGGGCTTTCAAACCACAGCCGAGGAGGAGGAGGAGGAGGAAGAAGAGGAGGCTGTGGCTGCCGACGATGAAGGAGAGGAGGAAGGAGAGGAGGAGGCATTCCAGAAGAGCCACCTCCTCTTGGGCTGCCGTTTGAGGTGGAGGTAGTCTTCCTTCTCCCGCTCCTTCTTCGCCCGCTGGTAGTGATCCTCCTCCTTCAGGTACCACACCGGCGGCCAGCGGTGCTTCTCAAAGTACTCCTGGTTCTCTGCAGGGAGAAGAGGGGGTGAGGACAGTGCTGGGACTACCAGGACCCCCCCGTCACCCCACCCTGGTCCCTGCTCACCTCCTGACATGGCCTTCATGTCCCGCGGGAACTTGCGGCAGACGTTGTTGTAGTTGGTGCAGATGTGGTGGAGGCACCAGTCGGCCAGCTGGTAGGCGCAGTGGAACTGGAAGAGATGGAGCCCACATCAGAGCCACCACCAGCCCACATCAGAGGAACCAGCAGCCCACATCAGAGGAACCAGCAGTCCACATCAGAACCATCACCAGCCCACATCAGAACCACCACCAACCCACATCAGAGCCACCACCCTGTTCCTCCATGGACATCCAAGACCTGGTTGCCTTCTCTGCCAGGGCAGCACCATCCCCCTGGAGCTGCTGGATGTGGCATCACCCAGTACCTCACCCCACCCCTGCTGACACAGGGCTCTGTCCCATTCTGTCCTACCTGAGCTAGCTCCAGGAACACGAGGACGTCCCCATCGATGTCCACCATCATCTGCGCCGCCTCCATCAGGCCAGTGACAGTGTACTGCTCTGGGGGGACACACACACAGGGTTATGGGGTGGCTGGGATGAGGTGACAGCAGGAGCACCGTGCTGCCAGCGAGCCTGGGGACAGGAGGGGACTGCTGCAGCCACCCTGACTCACCAGTAAGTGCCACCAAGTGCGGCAGGCAGAGGCGGTTGGCGAGGATGATGAGCTTCATGTCGTCGAGGTCGGGGCTGGAGCTGAACTGCCCGGTGTACAGGTACTCCAGGACCGCCCGCATGCAGCTCTTGCTGGTGTAAGGAAGTGCCACCTGCCAGACACACACCTGCTGTCACCCCACGGCTGATCCCACCTTTCCCACCCATCCCAGGACGAGTCCCACAGGCCGTTCCTCACCTCGTTGGTGGAGCTCTCCACGAAGGGGCCACCGAACATGGCAGCCATCCAGTCGCAGCTGGAGATGAGCAGGGGCTTGTGGGCACTGATAGCACCATCATCCAGCACGAAGGTGACATCTGGAGACAAGCAGAGGGATGCTACCAGGACTGTCCCCATCACCCAGGACTTGGCCACCACTCCCTGCTACAAAACATCTCACAGCAGGGGACAGCGGAGGGAGGGGGACAGAGCCTGGCATATGCTGGAATTTGTCCTAAAGACCTCTTTTTTGTTTTGATCTCAGCATCTTCCAGCAGCTCAGAGGAGCTCAGGGAATGGTCCCAGTGGGGCTCCAGCTCTCCTGAGGGGTTTTCCCAAGTCATAGCACCACACACTGGAAAGCAAAGGGAAAACCCCAGGAATCAAAGGTCTCGCCCAAGCTCGAGTCCTTGGGAGAGGCCGGGAGGGACACTGGACATCTCCTGCCTCCTACTCTGCTCTCCACCCTGGATCAAGGCTTCTCGCCGAGGTCGCTTCTCCTCGCCAGCACACAATCTATCCCCTGGCAGTGACAACTTGACCTCGTCAGGGTCCATTGTTGTGAAATAAATTCAGGCAGAGGGAAGCTGGAACTTTCACACCCCACCCCCCCTGAGGACGTCACCTCCCAGCTGGGGCTGGGGAAGTCCCACCAAGGGCCCGTTGCTCCTCATCAGTCAGATGACCCTGTGAAAATCTAGGCCCAGGAGGGAAGGAAGTCGCCTGTGCTGCTCTTTGGTAAACAGAGATGTCAGGAGAGCAGGAGGCCCTGAGGAAGAGCCACAGCTTCTCACACGCTTGCTGGGCAAAAAAAGCTCTCAAGATCCCCAAAATGCAAAGCGTGACCAAACCCCCAGGGAAGGAGACTCAGCAGCACCTGCTGACCCACGGCACGGCCACCCCGGGGTGAAGGCAAGAGGTCTGAGCCCCCCATCCAACCCCCACAAGGGAGAAGGGGTGCTAGAGGGGGGGGGGGTGCTCCTTCCCCTTGGCTTGGAGTGGTACCTGAGAAAGTCCCCTTGGCCAGGCATTCCTTCACCCGGTTGGTCCTCCGGACGTGGAAGGCTTTGGTGATCTCCTGGTTCATGAACGCCTCGTTGTTGAGGATGTTGGCCACCATCATCCGGAGGTCGAAGACCTCCAGCAGCTCAGCAATGTGAGCAATGTGCATCAGGTCCCTCTCGTTCTCATCCAGCTCCCCTGTGTACAAGTACTTCAAGACAGCCCGGAAAGGACCCGGTTGAATAGAAGCATCCATCTTCACCACCACCATCAGCTTGGACTTGAAGGTCAGCGGATCTTCTGCCATCTCCTCCTGGATGCTGGTGAAAGCCCTGCTCCAAGAGGAGAGGTCCCTTCCCCTCCTCAGCCCACGCTCCCCGTTCTCGTAGCGGTTACCCCGCAGGATCCCGTCACTGGTGGAGGCTCTAAGGCACGGTTTTCTCTGGCCAGGTCCGGCCTCCTCGGTGCTCTCACAGATATCAAAGCTGGCAGCTCGGAGGAGGAAATCCCTCCCGTGGTGCCTCTCCTCCTGGTGCAACATCCGCTCGGCGGCCGCGGTGACGGCCACCCCGAAGCCGTGCCCCGCCACGCTCTGCTGGTCCTCCTCGCTCAGGTCCATGAGGAACAGGTCATAAAACTTGGAGGAGGAGGTGGAGAGGTAGATCTTGTGTGCGTAGATTTTGATCTTCTCTTGCAGCACCAGGATGACGTCCGCGCACAGGGGGTCCTCCAAGAGGTGGGCCGGGCGTTCCTCGTTGTTGGAAGGAGGGTCTGGGACGATGATGATGGGTGGTGGGGGTTTGGGGGGTAGGAAAGGGGCTTGGAGCAGGGGTCTCTGGACGTTGCGGAGGTGGGACTTCCAGAACTGGAGGTGGCGGCGGGAGATGAGGGCGGCACGGATGGCGTTGTCGAAGACATCCTTGATGCCAAACTGGGCCACCACGCTGGTCTCGTAATAAGGGATCCCCAGCTCCTTGGCCACCTCCCTCCCCTTCTCCGGGGGCAGGATCTCGTTAGGTTTGATTGGCCTGAAAAAAAAAAACAACAAAGAGGGGAGATGATGAAGAGACCTCTGGGTGGTGAGGAGGAAGCGTTGGGTAGGCATGGGCAGGGGGTGGGGGGGAACAAAAGAGTCCCACCTGGCCAAGGGGCGCCGTGCCCGGTTGACGGCCTCCAGGTCGGCGTAGCGCAGGTCGAGCTGGCAGCCCACCAGGATGACAGGGGCCCGGGGGCAGAAGTGCTTGATCTCAGGGTACCACATGGTCTTCACATGGTGCAGGGAGTTGGGGTTGGCGATGGAGAAGCACAAAACCACCACGTCGGACCTGCCAGGGGAAGAGGAGGGGTCGAGGTCCAGCTTGGTGATGAAACCAAGCCCACTTGAGGTTCAGCGTTGCCCTCCCTCCTTGCGCAGGGTGGGGTGAGGTTTCGCCCTCCCTACCTGCCATAGGCGAAGCGCCTGTCTTTGTGGTGGTCACCAAAGGTGTCCCAGAGCCTCAAGGACACACTAACATCATCTACCACATCCCGGGAGCGCTCCAGCACCTGCAGGAAGAGGAACATCATCCAGCTCCTGAGTCCTTGAGCCTTGCCGTCCCCACCGCATCCCGTTCCTGCAACTCCATCTCCTCAGGATTCCCGTGGGGTATCTCTTGAGCCCAGCCACCCCAAGATCCCTGCCCTCACCTCCTGGCAGACACGGTACTGGTCGATGGCCCACACGGTGGGGACGTGGGTGGCCAGGAGCTGGTACTGGGTCAGGGTGGCGTTGCAGGCGCGGGCACAGATGAGCCGGGTCTTGCCCACCGCGTTGTCCCCGACCACGACGCACTTGATAGTTTCTACGTTTGGCCTCTCATAATCCATGTCAGAATCCATTAATTGGGACCTGTAACGGCGGGGGGGGGGGGGAAAGGGGTGTCAGCACATAGTGGGGAGGTGTCTTCGGATGGGGTGGGGTGGCAAGATGGGGTGAAGCAACAAGAAGATGCAGATCCTCCTGCTCGGAGCCCCCAGCCTCTCACAGCCTGGGAGCAGGGGGTGAGGGCAGGGGGTGAGGGTTGGGGGTGAGGGCTGGGGGTGAGGGCAGGGGGTGAGGGCTGGGGGTGAGGGCAGGGGATGAGGGCTGGGGGTGAAGGCAGGGGGTGAGGGCTGGGGGTGAAGGCAGCTCCCACCCTTCCAGTCCCCTTTAAAATGCAAGGCTCTGGTGGCAGCGTGTGCTGCTCTGCCACGCACCAGACACGTGCCCTGCCTGAGATTCCTCCCTGCCTGTCTCTCCAGCCCCAGCTCATGCTTCTTCATGTGAAATCAGCCTTTGCTTTTTTTTCAGCCTTCCTTCCTTCCCTTCCGTCCTTCCTTCCTTCCCCTCCTCCTTTCCCCTTTCTGCCTCTCCAGCGTTTGCAAGCGAAGCTTCCAGATCTGAGCCACACACCCGGGCACTACCATCCTCTCCAGCTGCCTCTGGAGAACCAGCTCTGTCCCTCAACATCGGCCTGTCCCCCTTCTCCCACCCTGTTTCCTAAGGGGCTATTTGCTCCCAGCAGCAAAGGAGAAGGAACACGAGGCTCACTGGGGTCGGGAATGCTCCCAGCATCCCCGTTCTTCCAGCACCAGGCATGGCCTGGACCCTCCTGGGAAGGAGGTTGGAGCTGTGGGTGCTGCAAATCCAATGTGGAGCACCCTTATCCTGGGGGCAGATGTGCCCAGGTGTACCCTCCTCTGCCTCCTCCGACTCAAAACCCACCAGAATCAACTCATCCCAGCACTAAGCCAGGGATTTGGGAGCTTTCCGGGGGGAAGAGCAGGGAGGAGATGGAGGGGAGGGGAAAAGGACACAAAAACCCACCACATCCCAATCACCACGAACTTCCCCAAAGCCACAGATTTCTATCCCCCCACCCCCTTCTGGCACTGTCCTCCTGAGCTGCTATAATAAACCACCAGTGCAAAGGCTGAGGGAGCTAAAATACCCAGTAACGATGGCAACCGAGCCCGGCACGGGGGACCAGGGGAGGCAGCTCCCAGAAACTACCAACCTGGCAAGGACTTCCCAATGTTAGCACCTCCCTTCCCAGCACACCTGGCTACACCAGCCCGGAGGAGGCAGCTGGTGAGAGGGCTCAGCACCCTGCAGGATTGGAGGCAAAGGAGGGTGGCACTGATCCAGGTGGCTTCGGGTGCCAGAGCATAGGGAGCTTCTGGTCCCAAGGCAAAACTTCTCGGAGCAGTTGTCACCACATGCCACGTCCCTCCATCCTTTGGGATGCAGGGAATGCTGCCTGCTGAGGCCATGGCACAACCAGGAATAAACCTCCTCGGGCTCTGCATGGCAGAAAGGAGGCAGGGGCAGGTTCTCTCCTTCCCCGTTATCCCTTGGAAAGTCGCTTCCATCTCACGCGTCCCCCTCCATCCTAGTCCCCTGCTCCTCCTGGGATCAGAGCCAGGAGCTTCCCAGGGGGGTTGTCAGTGCTCAGGGAGCTTTGCTGCAGTTATTTTTAGGGCCAGCCGTGCTCCCAAGTCAGCCGAGCTCGTTTGGATGGGGAAGGGAAGGCACATGGAGGTGACAACTGCGGCTGGCAGTTTGGATGCTTGCCCTGCCTGGGGAGCTCAGCCCGTACCCAGCTGAGAACCAGGGACTTGGGAACCCGCTCAGAAAGTCTGGAGCTCCATGGAAATTCAGGGCTGAATCCTCATGGAATCGGTGCCTGTGACGAGGAGGGGGAAGAGGGGGACAGGCACAAAATGTGGGCTCCAAACAAAGCAAGAAGCGCTTTGGGGAACTCTGGTGGTCCATGGGGGGGGGCTGGCAGCATCCCCCCCCCCCCACCTCCCCCAAGACATCACCCCGGGAGGTGGCTGAACCTCTTCACAGGGACAATCTGAGCAGCACCAAGCCACCTCCTGCACAACCCCCCCCTCCCCATCCTGCCCCCCCACCTCCTATCTCCTGGGGATGAAACCCACCAGAGAGCAAGGGATAACCTGAGATGAATTATCACACCTCCCCCCCCCCCAAACAAAACCCCTTCCCGGGGCAGCAGGGCTGCTCAGCACAGCAGACCCCCTCCCCCCCCCCCCCAAACCACAGGCACCCCAATTCACACACACCTCCCCCCCCTCCCAAGGAGAACCCCAAAAATCGCTCCTTCCAGGCTGCCCAGCCTCCGGTTGCCACGGCAACCGCACCATCACCCGTCTCCTAGCAACCCCCCGGCTAAAAAAACCTCCATCCCGCACCTCCCCAGGGGACGAGAACCCCCAAAAAACCGGGGGGGGGGGGGGCAGAAACTGCCCCGAAACGGCAACAACGCACATTAAAAAAAACCCCCACAATAATAATAACAACGCGGCACTTCCCGACCCCCCCTCCCGGCTGCTTTGGGTTGGGGGCGAGTTTTGGGGGTGCGGGGCCCCTCCTCCCCCGCGGAGGGGGCTGGGGCTGTACAGGCCGCGGCGGGAGGCGGTGCGGGAACCGGGGGGGGGGGGGGAGTGGGGGGGTGGGAAACCGAGCGGGGCTGTGGGGACCGGTCACCGCACCGGAGCCTTGGGGGGCGGGGGGGGGGATACGGTGGGAGCTTTGCAAAAGGGTCTGGGGTAGCGGGAATGGGTAAAAGGGCCTTGGGGGGGGTGTTGGGAGCAGCCAAATGGAGGGTGGGGGGCATCGCAAGTTGAGTCCGAAAGCACCGGAACGGGGTGTGGGGCTTTGTAAAGGGGTCCGGGGGGTGTTGGGAGCACCCAAATGGTGGGTGCGGGGGTCGCCAGGGGGTCAGGGAGCAGTGGGATGGGGTGAGGGGCATTGCAAGGAGTCTGGGGGTGCTCGGAGAGCCCAGGTTGGGGGGTGGGGGGCATTGCGAGGAGAACGAGAAGCAGCGGGCAGGGGTGCGGGGCATCGCAAAAGGGGTCGAGGGTGCTGGGAGCACCCGGAACAGGGATGCGGGTATTGCGGGGTGGGGGGGGGGGGGGGGGGGGGGGGGGGGGAGCTAGGCCGTGTTTGCCGAGCATATCAAGGGGGTTCGGGGGTGAGATCTGCAGCGGGGACCGGCTGCGGGACATCAGAAGGGGGTTTTGGGGGTACTCGGAACACCCAGGCCGGGGGTGCCGGGCATTGCGAGGCTGCGGGGGGGGGGATCGAGGCGGGGCCGGGCCCTGCTCGTCCCCCGCGGCCGGGCAGGATGCGGGAGGCGGAGCGGGACGAGAAGGGAGACAACGATGGAGTGGGGGGGGGGTGGGATATCGGCGGTACTTACACCAACACAGACGAAGAGGCGGCTCCCAGGGGCCGGGGCCGGGCTCGCCCCTCCGGACATGGCCACGGCGCAAGTTGCGCGGGTGGGTCGGGGGCGGGTGGGTCGGGGGCGGGTGGGCGCCGCGTGGCGGGGCTCAGGGCCCGGGGCTCGGGGGCCCATGGCGGCACCTCGGCCGCCCCGATCTCCGCATCCGAGGCCCGAACCGCTGCGCCGGGTTGCGCGGAGCCCTGCGCGCTGCAGCCCGCGCCGCCCCGCCTTTCATTCACAAAAAACACAAGCGGCCCCCCCCCCGAGGCCCCGCCCCCGCCCCCGCCCCCCTCCCCTCGCTGCCGCTCATTGGTTGGGAGAGATTTGGAAAGGGGGGGGGGGTACCCCAGGGGGGTAGGAGGTCGGGGCGCAGTGGTGGGACCCCCCCGCCCTGCCCTTCCCTCGCAGGGGTCTCCATCCTGCCCATCCCTAATCCTGCCCTGCCTTGGGGACCCCCATCGTGCCCCCCTTAGTCCTTCCCCCGGGAGAGGGGGGGGGGGTGTCACCATCCTGCACCTGCGTGGGACCCCCCCAACCCTGCCCTTCATCATCTGCTGCATCCGACCCTCCTCCATCCTCCTCCTCCATCCTCCCTTTGCATCCAACCTTCCTGCTCTCCAACCTCCCCAGCTCACTCCTGGGCCCCCCGGGGAAGGAGGTACACCCTCTTTCAGCCCCCCGGGGAAGGGGGTACACCCTCTTTCAGCCTCCCGGGGAACGGGGTGCACCCTCTGCCAGCCCCCTCCCCCGAGCACCTTTCCCCCTCCCTTTCTTTGCACGGGGGCTGCCCAGGGCTGCCAGTCACCCCCATCCCCAAACTCCCCACGCACGGTGCTGGTGAAGCTGCCAGGAGGAGGGGGGGGGGGGGGCTGAGCCGGAGGAGACCCCTCGACGTCCTTCCCCCCCCCCCAAACCCCCCCCAGCCCCTTTTCAGCAGGGCTCTCCATCCCCAGCTGATCCATCCATCCACCCATCCCTGCTCTCCAAGCACAGGCCACGCTCTGCAGCGCTGCCTTCCAACCCCAAGCCCTCAACACTCCTTGAAGCCCCTTCCTCACCCTTTCAGCCCCCTTATCCCTCCCTCCCGAAACCCAAAAACCCAAAACCTTGCCCCCCCCAGGGCATAAATACAACTCAAAGGAGTCAGCTTTGCAGCGCGGCCGCCCGGGCGGGCGCTTGGCTGCCCTGATCCCGCACATCCGCATCATGTGATGGCTCCGCATCCTCTCCCAAGGCTTCGGGCTGCCTTTTTTTTTCCTCCCCCTCCCCACCACGTCCATCCCACCAACCCCCCCCCACCCCTCCCCAATCACACCAAGCTCAACCCCTCTCTTCCCCTCCCTCTGGGATCAGCCGGTTCTGATGCAACCCCCGCGTCAACCGCGCGTCAAACCTCGGCGCTGGCACCAACAAACCCCGGCAAACACCCCCAGCCCCCCCTCCCCGCACCCTAGAGACCCCCAGCACACAGATAGACACCCCCAGCACACAAACACCCCCCCAACCCAGCCCACTCCCCCCCCAGCATCACCCCCTTCCTCACCCAACTCGCAGGACGGGGATTTCTCTCTCCATAGCAGAAGGAGTCGCTTATTTTGGGGAGGGGGAAAACCTTTGGGGTTTTTTCCAAGCAGCAGCTCCGAGGCTGCCTCTGTACCCCGTGAGCTGGTGAAGAAGCTCTCTCGGCTTCACGGAGGAGCTGTTTTTATTGCCTGGAGAGCAGCAAGAGCTGCAGCTTTGGAGCTTTTCTTCTCCTCGGAGTGGGTCACGGGGGGAAGGAACACGGAAAGCTTGTTTGCCAGCCGCATGATTTGGCTTATTTGCTCTTTTGGAGCAGGTGCTTCATTGTGGCAGAAAGAGTTCCTGGCAGCTTGCTGGGCAGCCCAGTTCCCCGCCTGCTCAAACCCCCCCCACCCCCCCACCCCGCCTTCCCTGCCCGGCAAAACAAAAGCACGATTGTCCCTGGAAACGCGGGCCCCTTTCCCAGCAGGAGGAGTGAGCTGGGAATGGGGGGGGGGGGGGGGAGGAATGGGGAGGGTCTGGGTGAGGAAGGGGCTTGGGAGCATCTTTGGAGCTGCCGGCAGCCCCGCTGCTCCGTGGGAGGAGAAACACCAGGCTCAGCCCACTCGGTGTGTGCCCAGGGCTTCCCGGTGAGCCCAGGCTGTGGCGTGGCACGGAATGGCACGGAATGGCACGGAATGGCACGGCACGGCACGGCTGCAAGGCCCCAGTTCCCCTCCCTCAGCCCCCCTGCCCCTGTCATGCCTTTTTCTCCCTGCTCCCTTGTCTCTCTCTCTCCCATTTTAAGCCTCTTGAACTCGGCCCCCAGGGCTCCCATCTGGCCAGCTCCATAATCACCCCTGTTCCCAGGCACAGAGCTCCAAATCCAGCTGCTGGGAGGGGTCCCGCCGGGGGGGTCACTGTGGGGAGGAGGGGAAGGAGGCAGGGGGGAGCTATGGGGTGAAATGGGTTTCCTTGCACCCTCCTGCTTCCCTCTCCTCCCCCCCCCCCCCCCAGCACGGAACGAAGAAGCTCCCTGGTTGCTGGAGACACAAGTGGACATTCCTCCAGCTGTGGCCTCCCCATAAACTCGATGGATTCAATGCCAGGAGCTTTTCCATCCCTCCCAGGTGCTCCCCATGTCCCTGCTCGCTGGGGGTCAACACGCAGGCTGCACCCCCTCCCCCCCCCAGGGATGCAAATCCCTTTTCCTTTAGCCAGCAGACACTCTGCAGCCCTCCCAGCTCTGCCCCCCCCCCAGCACTGCCCCCCACCCTGCTGCCCAAATCAAGCTGAGCTCAGCATTCTTCACCTTGCAAAGGCTGAAGGGCTGGACAGACCAAAACAAAGCCCATTTGCAGCAGGAAGACACCCGGACACCCCCCCCCTGGATCACCCCTTTTGCAGCAGCCCCTGATTCCAGGGCCCTGCCTTCACCTGACTCTGCCTCAACCCCTGCCATGAATTTTCCACCTCACCCGTGGGGGAAAGAGAGTCGTGGAGGTGGTTCGTGCCAGAAGAGAGCAAAGAGCAAAGTCCCCTGGAGAAAGAGGCTGGAGGAAAAGCGCCTGGAATGGGAAGGTGGAGGAGCCAGGGCTGCAGAGGGGGGGGTTACTTACAGGCTGTGAGCCATGGCAGTCATCTTCCCAGCAGGGCTGCCCTTCCCTTGGGTTTCCATCTCTTTTCTCTTGGCAGGCTCTGGAAGGAGAGGGCAGAAGGGCTCTGTGAAAACACCCCCAAGCAGGTGGCTTCACGTCCTGAAGCCACCCCAGCTCCTCCTGCACGGTGCCACTCCCCTTGCCCTGGGGACAGAAAGGCAAGCACTGCAAGTCCTTGCAGGGCCTGGCCCAAGAGGTGTCCTTGTGTGGGGAGAGGGTTGTCTCTCTGGATGGGACAGCCTCCCTGCCAGGTCTGCCCTCCCTTGTGCCACCACCTTCACCATGCAAAGGAGCCAGGAGGGGGTTGTGTTGATCCAAGCAACAGACCAGTCCCTGTCACCAAAGCCCTCTGCTGGGCTTCTCTAGGCTGGTCAAGGAGTCCTCACCCCCTGTTCCAAACACCTAATTTTTGGGCTAAGAGCCTTCATAGAGTGGTTTGGGTGGGAAGGGACCTGAAAGATCATCCAGTCCCACACTCCTGCATGGGCAGGGACACCTCCCACCAGCCCAGGCTGCTCCAAGCCCCATCCAACCTGCCCTTCAACACTGCCAGGGATGGGGCAGCCACAGCTTCCCTGGGCAACGTGGGTCAAGGTCTCACCAGCCTCCCAGGGAAGAATTTCTTCCCTCCAGGCATGTCCCCCCAGGCAGTGCCAGGCTCCTGGGGTGGCCAGCAGACCACCCAGCCCACTTTGGGCAACGTTCCCTTCCTGAGAGCCCCAGGGCTGGGGGGCTGTCCCCTCCTTCTCCTGTCGCCAGATCTATGGTGCCTGCAGATGTCAGGCTGGAGAAGAGTCCTGGGATTCCCTCCAAACCAGCAGCCTCCTGGCTCCTGCCCAGGGGTGGGTTTTGGAGCCCCTGGATCCACCCAGGAAGAGCAGTTGGAGTCACCCCTCCATTTCATTCCTCTGAAACCTCCCCTCTCCCCCCCAACCTGCAGCTTTTCTTTCTGGGTGGTGCTACAAGAGGTCTCCTTGCTCAGGGCAGATGCATCCAACCAGCCCCACCAGCAGGACTGGGAATGCTCAGCATTCCCTCACCAGCCAGCCAGGGACACAGCAGCTCAGAGGGTGGTTTTTATGGGATCCACATCCATTTGGACCCAGCAGGGAGGAGAAACCTCCAAGCAGCCAAGTCTCCAGCTGGCCAAGCCCAACCTGACCACCATGGGGGATCCAAAGGGCTGGAGGGATGTGCCACCAGGCTGGTGGGGAGAGGACTGGGAAGGATGGGCCAGGGAACCACCAACACCAGAAAGAAAGGTCTAAAACAAGCCAAAAAGAGCATTTCTGCACCTTCCACCCCCTGTCCTGCCAGTGCAGGATTGATCCCTGCACCCAGGAGGTTGGGGAGCTCTGGAAATTCACTGCAGACACACACTGTGACCCAGCCCCACAGTTGGGTCTTGTCTCCCAGCCCTGAGCCACAGCCACCTGACACCCCCACGGGTGGCAGCTCCTCCTGCCATCCACACCACTGGGTCTTCATCCCTCCCTTGATAAATATTTAAACCCAGAAGGAGCCACGTGCTCCTGCAACGTGCTCTGCAAGCACAGCAGCTCTGCCTTCACCCCACCACGGAGCTCCTCAACATCTTGGGGCTCTCCAGCTAGATCCTTCTTATTTTGTTTTTTGCAGAATTGCAACTGGCTCTGGGCAAAACTCAAATCCATGAGTGCAGGATTCCTCCAGCTGGGAGAGGTTGGATTTTCTGGCCCTGCCTGGTGCAGAAAGAGCTGCTGATAGGAACTCACAAGCTAAGGATGTTCCTCCAGCTGCTTCCCAGCACCACCACCTCAACCAGTTGGGGTTTTTTTGGGTAGATGGAGCCAGCCCTGTGCTTGCAGGAGGGTTGCAGCTGCAGCCTGAAATATTTCCAGGCTCCCTGCCTCCTTCATGCAGTATTCACAGCTTCATCCAGTGGTGAGAGCTGCTGAGGCCTCGTGAGCAAACTGTGAAAAGCTTCTATTTTGGGGAAAAGTTCCTCTCAGAACGGTGCATCTTGGGGCTTTCTCTGGTTCCCCTTTTCTCCTGGTGTGAAGAGCAGGCTGAGAAGGTGGCCAGGAAACCTGGGGTCTTCATCAGAGGAGGAAAGGAACACCCTGAGCAAAATAGCCCGAGGGGTTAATTCACCCAAGGGGTTAATTGTCACATCACCCCCCAGGGAGATGTGGTGGGACACAGCTTGGGGACCTCAACAAGAAGGGGGAAAGTGGGACCTTCTGGGTCTTGTCCCTGGGTCTGGCAGCAGCACAGGGCACAGTGGGGGGGCTGGGGGGGCTGGGGGGGGCCTGAATATCTTCATATTAAGGAAAGGAAGTCATTAACAAAACAATAATCAAAGAAGAAGGAGTCTTGTTTCTAAGCAACTGTCTCCAGTAGGGATGGAGAGCAGAGGAAGGAGAAGCAGCTGTGCTGGGTAGGGTGAGAACTTTTGGGGTCCCAGAGCACCCAGCAGGAGCTGGAGGGTGTGGGATGGAGAGCAGGAGCTGCCTGGGTCTGTGGCAGCAGGGCTGGGTGTTTCAAGGCAGGAAAAGAGGGGACATGGGGGTGTCAGCCCAGCAGTGGGGCAGGCCAGGACCCCCCTGGAGCACAGGATCAGGGGGTGGGGAGTGGGATCATCACCCCCTTTTCCCCACTGCAGAGCTTGGCTACAAGTCACAGCCCCCGTGGATCCCCCCCCCCCAAAGAAACACTTTCTACCCCAACAGCTCCAGCCCCAGCAAGGGGCAGCAGGGCTGCCTGTCCCCAGGAGGGGACATTGGGGTGGCTGGGAGGATTGTCCTGACCCCCTGCCAGGAGCCATCACCAGCCCCCAGGTGGAGCAGCTTGTGGAGCTTCCCCAGCTTGACCTGCCCCCCTGTCCCCTGGGGACAGCAGGGTGACATCTGGCCCGTGCTGGAGGGACACTTCACCCTCACAACTCGGTGTCTTCACCCACCTGGCTCTGCCCCGACCTCCTCCTCTCTACCCAACCCCACCCTTGTGGCTCCTTGTTAAAGCCACCAACTTCTTCCCCCCCCCAAGGAGCTCCAAGGGGGTCTGACAGCTCCAAGGGGACCCGAGGGGCTGGGCTCTGTCCCCTCCACAGGGTCTGCATCCAGCTCCTCCTGTGCCACCACCCACCTCTGCTGCATCCCCCCCACCCCTTTGCATCCCCCCCAACCTCCCACCCCTTTGCATCCCCCCCCAAATCCCCAGGGAGGGGGTCACTAACCCCTTCACCCTCCCCTGGCTGCTCCCAGGACCAGCCCTTCCAAACCCTTGGGGACAAACCCAGGGGGAGAAACCTCCTCCACCCTTACCTGGTGGCACCAGCTCTGCCTCTTCCCTCCGGTCCTTGCTTTTTTCCCAGTTGCTAACTGGTCCGGATGGGTAGGACCCATTTTTATACCCTGCCCCATGTGATCCAAACAAATGCCCCAGGGATGAGTTTTTACACTGACACAAAGAAAAGGGGCAGGGACTTAAAAAAAAAAAAAAACCAACACCAAACCTGTTGGACCACAATCCACACTCAAGGGAGAGGAATTTTCCACTCTGGAGGCCTTTGGGCTGGCTCTGGGTGCCCCCTGCTCCTCACATTCCCCTTTTCCCCCCCATCCCAAAGGTTTTCCAAACCCGTTCCTAGATGTTCTCCTTGATGGCAGCTGGAGGGAAAGGAAGAGGGGACATGAAAAGTGTCCCAGGGTCCATCTCCGTGCTGAAATCACTTGCCCCGTGGGAGAAGTGACAGCAGAAGGTGCTGAGCGGGGTGGGAAATGGGATGGGGAAGCCTTTTCCCCCTGGGAAAACCGAGTGGTCCTGCAGCCCTGGGCTTGGCCAGGGCACTTCTGCACCAGGGGGCTTTTTGGAGCCATGAAGGGGCGTTTTTGGGAGCCAGCAGGGTGATCTGGGGAGCCAGGAAGGTGCTTTTGGGGGCCAGCAGGGTGTTTTGGGAGCCAGGAAGGTGCTTTTGGGAGCCACCAGGGTGTTTTGGGAGCCAGGAAGGTGCTTTTGGGAGCCACCAGGGTGTTTTGGGAGCCAGGAAGGTGCTTTTGGGGGCCACCAGGGTGTTTTGGGGGCCAGGAAGGTGCTTTTGGGGGCCACCAGGGTGTTTTGGGAGCCAGGAAGGTGCTTTTAGGAGCCACCAGGGTGTTTTGGGGGCCAGGAAGGTGCTTTTGGGGGCCACCAGGGTGTTTTGGGAGCCAGGAAGGTGCTTTTAGGAGCCACCAGGGTGTTTTGGGGGCCAGGAAGGTGCTTTTTGGGGGCCATGAAGGTGTTTTTGGGAGCCAGCAGGGTGATCTGTGAAGCCAGGAAGGTGCTTTTGGGAGCCACCAGGGTGTTTTGGAGGCCAGGAAGGTGCTTTTTGGGGGCCATGAAGGTGTTTTTGGGAGCCAGCAGGGTGATCTGTGAAGCCAGGAAGGTGCTTTTGGGAGCCACCAGGGTGTTTTGGGAGCCAGGAAAGGTGTTTTTAGGAGCCACCAGGGTGTTTTGGGGGCCAGGAAGGTGCTTTTGGGAGCCAGCAGGGTGTTTTGGGAGTCATGAAGGTGCTTTTGGGAGCCACCAGGGTGTTTTGGGGGCCAGGAAGGTGCTTTTTGGGGGCCATGAAGGTGTTTTTGGGAGCCAGCAGGGTGATCTGTGGAGCCAGGAAGGTGTTTTTGGGAGCCACCAGGGTGTTTTGGAGGCCAGGAAGGTGCTTTTTGGGGGCCATGAAGGTGTTTTTGGGAGCCAGCAGGGTGATCTGTGAAGCCAGGAAGGTGCTTTTGGGAGACACCAGGGTGTTTTGGGAGCCAGGAAAGGTGTTTTTAGGAGCCACCAGGGTGTTTTGGGGGCCAGGAAGGTGCTTTTGGGAGCCACCAGGGTGTTTTGGGAGTCATGAAGGTGCTTTTGGGAGCCACCAGGGTGTTTTGGGGGCCATGAAGGTGCTTTTTGGGGGCCATGAAGGTGTTTTTGGGAGCCAGCAGGGTGATCTGGGGAGCCAGGAAGGTGCTTTTGGGGGCCACCAGGGTGTTTTGAGAACCATGAAGGTGCTTTTGGGAGCCACCAGGGTGTTTTGGGGGCCATGAAGATGCTTTTTGGGGGCCAGGAAGGTGCTTTTGGGAACCATGAAGGTGTTTTGGGGAGCCACCAGGGTGTTTTGAGAACCATGAAGGTGCTTTTGGGAGCCATGAAGGTGTTTTGGGAGCCAGCAGGGTGCTCTGGGGAGCCATGAAGGGTGTTTTGGGGAGCCATGAAGGTGCTTTTGGGAACCATGAAGGTGTTTTGAGGAGCCACCAGGGTGTTTTGAGGAGCCATGAAGGTGTTTTTAGGAGCCACCAGGGTGTTTTGAGGAGCCATGAAGGTGTTTTTAGGAGCCACCAGGGTGCTTCAAGAGCCACCAAGGTGCTTTTGGGATCCTGTGTGTCCTTTGGGCTGCTCTTTGCAGCCCAAGCTGGAATGCTGCTGGTGTGGTGCAGGTGAGGAAGGAAGCAGGTAGCAAGGCAAGGGGAGTCCAAGTGACCAGAGATGACCAGGATGGGAACTTGGAATAGGGAGCTGTGAGTCAATGGGAACCAAGGGACCAGAACAAATAGCCCTGGGGCCACGGAAAGGAGAGGTGGTTGAAGGGGATGAGTCAGTGGGACCAGCTGGTGAGTCAATGGGAAAGGAGGGAGTTAATGAGCTGATGAGCTGCAGGTGCTTGTGGGGCTTAAAAGGGGCAGGAGAAGACCCCTTTCCTGGGCTCCACGTGGTTTTGCTGAGGCTGTTCCTGCAGGATTTCTGGAGAACTTTGGCTTCAGGTACTGGTTTGGCTGCTCCTGGGCTGCCAGGGGTTTGTGCTGGTGCAGTTTTGGCCTCCCCTTCTTGTGGAACTTCTGCTGTGCAGGGCTGGTGTGGTCCCTCAGGAGCTGTGTTCTCATGGGGGGGGGGGTGCAGACCCATTTTAGCACCCCCCCCTCCATAAAATCAGGTAGAAAACCCCCCCTGGCCTTTAGGTAGAAACCCCTTTTCAGCCTCAAAAGGAAGCCAAGGGGGTTTTAGACCTCATTTTATTGGGGGTTGTCCTAAAGTGGTTCCTGTTCTGCTGGGCTGCAGAGTGAGGGAGATGTTGGTGCCTGGTTTGCTCTCTGCAAATGGGCTTGGGGTTCATCCTTGCGGGGGGGGGGGAGGGTTTTGCCAGCCTTTGCTTCTGTAAATTGCCCCCCCCCACCACCCCAAACCTTTGCTCAGCTTCTGGGTCAGCCCCACCAGGGAGCTGGGTGGGCTCTTCAGCTGCTGGGGGTGCTGGTTGTTTAAAGAAGGGGAAGATGGAAAAGGGTTTGGGGTTGGGGGGGGGGGGTTTCTGGCTGGTTTGTTGTGTGCTGGGGGGGCTGGTTAAGGCTGCTTTGCCTCTTGTTTGGCAGCTGGTTGGTTTGTTGGGGTGTAAAGGGGCTCAGGCAGAGCCAAAATGGGGGGGGGAAGCAGTGAAGAGGGGTCACCTTGGGGCCCCCTTCAGAGTTAAGGGTCGGGGGGGGGGAGGAAGAATCTTCTGGAAAAGGGGTTCAGGGGTTCCCCCACCCCCCAACCCTGGGGGAAGTGCCCTCAGCTCCTTCCACCCCCCAAACCAGTTCTGGGGGGGGGGGGGGGGGGGGTGGAGCCAGTTGTGATGGGGGTTCAGGGCAAGCAGCCCAGCTGGGCTGGTTATAACCCTGCCTGAGCTCCCCCCCCAGGTGGAAAACCAGTTCAACCCATTTAGGGAAAGGTGAAAGGAATTCAGTGGAGGTTGGTGGTCTTCAGGAGGTGAAGGTTGAGCTGGTAGAGGTGCATCCCCAGTGGGGGTTTGGACTCGTTGAACTGGTCTCCCTGTTTTTTTTTTAACTGGTGTGGGTGACTTGGTGGAGGGTCCAGCTTGTGCTCCCCGTCACCCAGGGCTGGAGGGAGAGGGGGGCAAATCAGGACCCAGGGCTGGAGGGAGAGGGGGGCAAATCAGGGCCCAGGGCTGGAGGGAGAGGGGGGCAAATCAGGGCCCAGGGCTGGAGGGAGAGGGGGGCAAATCAGGGCCCAGGGCTGGAGGGAGAGGGGGGCAAATCAGGACCCAGGGCTGGAGGGAGAGGGGGGGTAAATCCCCCCAGGGCTGGGGGGGGGGGGGGGGGAAAGGGACCCAGGGCTGGAGGGGGGGGGGGGCAAAAAAGGACCCAGGGCTGGAGGGGGGGGGGGGGGGGGGGGGGGCAAAAAAGGACATGGGGCTGGAGGGAGAGGGGGGAAAAAGGACCCGGGGCTGGAGGGAGAGGGGGGCAAATCCCCCCAGGGCTGGAGGGAGGGGGGCAAAAAAGGACCCGGGGCTGGAGGGAGAGGGGGGGGGGAAAAAAGGACCCAGGGCTGGAGGGAGAGGGGGGGCAAATCCCCCCAGGGTTGGAGGGAGAGGGGGGGGGCAAAAAAGGACCCGGGGCTGGAGGGAGGGGGGGGGGGGGAAAAAGGACCCAGGGCTGGAGGGAGAGGGGGGCAAATCCCCCCAGGGTTGGAGGGAGAGGGGGGGGGCAAAAAAGGACCCGGGGCTGGAGGGAGGGGGGGGGCAAAAAAGGACTCAGGGCTGGAAGCAAAGAGCCCCAGGCAGGTTGGAGCTGCAAGGCTGCTGTTCCCAGCCTGCCCAAATTCCCTGTGGATCCCTGTGCCTGGCTGGCTCTGGGGGGGGGGGGCGAGCAGGGTGGGGGGGTTTGCACCTTCCTGGGGTGAGTGGGGGGGACCCCCTGAGGCAGAGCAGAGGCTGCTGCTCCTGACCCTGCTGCCCCCGGGGCTGTTCCCAGGAGGATCAGCTGTCCAGGAGCAGGGATGGGTGTTGGTTGATTGATCCCTTGCTTTGCTGGCAGCCCCTGCAGGGCTGTCCTCACAATTAGGGCATCCAGGGAGGGGGGCAGGGATTGACTTTTAGTTAGTTAGTTGCCCAGGTAAGGGGGGTAAAAAAGGTTGGAAGTGGGTGGGTTTGACCCCTCCACAACCTGGTGCTGTGTCCTGGGAGCAGGAGCCCTGGGGAGCAGGGGTGGCAGGAGAGCAGAGGGTTTCTCAACCCTTCCCTTTCCCCTCCCATCTTTTGGGTGCTTGCAGCAACGCTGGGTGCCCCCCCCATGTCCCCAGGAGCAGGGAGAGGGGTGGGATTTGGTGCTGGAGTGTGAAGAGGAGCTGAGCAGTGGGTCAGCAGGGGATTTTGGGGGGATGGAGGGGGGTGATTGCAGCAGTGAGCAGAGGGTTGGGCAGTGCTGGGATCCGCAGAGCTTGTGACTGTGCAACCGAGGAGCTTAATATAGGCTGGATGAAAACATTCCTTCCCCAAAATAGCTGAGCTGCCTGGGGAGGAGCTGCAGCTCCAGCAGGAGGTGCCTGGCCCGGCTGGGTGGGCTCGGGCAGGGCTGGTGGTGGTGCCAGGTCTTGTGGCCACCTTGTCACCAGCATCCTTGGGATGCTGCTGCCGAGGTCACCCCTCCCAGGTTCCCACCCTGGAGGGGCCAGGCAGCTCCTGGGTGCCAGGTGTGGGTCCAGGAGAGGAGCTGGTGGCTGGGGGAGAGCAGCCAGCTGGTGTGGGGTGGGGGGTGGGGGTGTCACAGGTGGGGGTGCTGCTGTTGCTTGGGCTCAGGGTGGGACTGGGAGCAGCAGAAACAGGTTCCTGCTGGTGGTGCTGAGGTTTGGGAGGCACTGGGGTGGCTCTGTGGGCTGCTTGTGTCTGGGGGGGGGGGTTGGTTTTTGCACCCAGGCTCATGGCTTGGTTAATATTGAATATTCATCCTCTTCTGGGTGGTCCTGTGATGCTCAGTTGAGGCAGAGGGGCTGGAGCTTGGGGGGGGGGTCTCTTGGCTGCCAGGGCAGGCTTGGGGGGGCTCAGAACCCCCCTCTTGGGAATGCTCTGGGGGTGCTGCATGTTCTGTTGGGGTGTGAGGGCAGGAGCCTGTGGGAAGCAGCAGCTTCCAAGGCACCAAGGATCCCCTCCCTGATCCCAGAGAGATCCCTGCTGCAGGGAGAGGTGGGTGATGCTGCAGCTCCAAATCCCTTCTTGTGGAGCTCTGATCCTTTTCCCCCACGGTCACTCAGGACCTTTCCCACTGCTGCTGGTGACAGGGGAAGGGTTTTAATCCAGCTTGAGCAGCCCCTGCCAGGAGAAAGGGGGGCAGGCAGGAGGGAGATCAGAGCTGGGACCTGGGGGGGGGGAAAAAGAGAAGCTCCAAATCCTGCTGGTGATCCTGCCCCGTGGATCTGCACCCTCTGCTTCCTAAAAATGCCAAGCTCTGCTCTTTCTGCTCCTTGGCAGGCTCAGAGGGACCTGCTCAGGGAGCTGGGGGTGAAACCAGGTTGCTCTGGGCTTTGTCCCAGCATCATCTTCATGCTGTAGAGCTCCAGAAATCCAGGCTGAGTGATGGAACTCTTGCACCATCCAGCCTGTGCTATCATTTAGTGTCCCCTGAGCTGGTTCAGATTCCTTTTCTTCCAGGGAGAGGAGCTGGCACAGCTGCTGGGCAGCTTGGTGTGCAGGGACAACCTGGCTCTTGAATTTCCTGAGGGGCTCCAGGAAAACTGGAGACCTCCTGAGCCAAATAAATGTCAGGTCCCTTCAATCCATTGAACTCTTTCCCCACAACCTCTACACTTCCCAGGAAGGAGAACTGGCCCCACCAATCCCTGCAGGTGCAAATGGATGCCCTGGGAGGAGGGATTTTTCTCATTCAAGCAGTTCTTGGTTGGCTGGGCAAGGTGAGGGTGACCTTGGTGGTCATTCGGGTTGAAGCTGGGGATGAAATTGGCCAGGGAAAGGGGGGAAATGTGAGGACAGGCTGTGGAGAGGTGAGATAAGAGGCACAGAGTGGGCAGGGCAGAGCTGGAGGTGCAGCAGGTTATGAATGGAGAGAGAGGATGTGGGTTTTGTTTCCTTTCCTGATTGCCAGGGCCAAAAAAAAGAGCTGAAAAATGGGCTTCCTGCAAGAGCAAAGATAGAGGGAATTCCCCTGGATGCCAAGGCTCTGCCAGGTTCTTGGCTTCCTCCAGTTCTGCTGGTGGGTGGTGATGGTGGGAAGGTTCAGGCTGTAGGAACTGGGTCCAGATTTCTTGGGTGCTTTGCTCCCAGGACCTTCTCTGGCACCTGCGTGGGGAAACTGAGGCAGAGAGGAGCCCGGTTTGGGGGAAGGTGCTGGAACTTTCTGCAGCAGCTGGGCTGGCTTCCTGCTTGGAGGACTTGGGTGGGAGTGCAAGGAGCACATTGATTGTCCCTTGCCAGAGAAATCCTTGTTTCCAGGAGCAGCAGAGCAAGAGCCTTGGCAAGGAAGGAGCAGAGTTGCTGATGACTTCAGTGCTGGGCTCTGACTTGGCTGCAGCCTGAGACCAACTGGGGGGTGGGGAGGGAAATAAAACTGGTGCCAAGGTTCCTGTGTCACAGGATGGGGGGGGGAAAACTCAAGCCTGGCCACGGCTCCTTGCTCTGCCCCTGCAGGCAATTAATTATCTGGGGAGTCGTTGCTTAATGAAGTGGGAAGGAGGAGAAGTGAAGGGAATCAAATGGCTTTTTAGGGTGCAGGGACTGGGTGCTGGGTGAAGTCAGAAGGAGCAGGGGAGGGGGTTATAACTGGCCCTGGTTAATCTTTAACATCCCCAGGAAACCTGTGGCTGGGGTGGGAAATTCCCAAGGTTGCCAACAATGTGGTTGTAGGTTGTGTCAGAATAAGAAGCTGTTGGTTTTGGGGTTGGTTTGTGTTTTTTTTTTAAATGAAGATGTGTAAGGAAGTTCTGGCCAGGAGACACTTGGACTTGGGTGTGTAGAAGGCCAGCATTGAAGAACCCAGCTGCACCAAAGCTGGAGGTGAAATCTGGAGAGGTTTGGATGGGTTTCCATCCAATCCTTGGGTTTTTGGTTGAGCTGTGGGTCCTGATGTTCTCAGTGCTCCCTGGGGGTGTTGGGAGCAGCTTATGGGGCTGTAGGGGGGTAGCAAGAAGCAGGTTGTGAAGGTGTGGTGGGTGCTGGGTCCTGTGCAACAAGTCATCTTCTTTCTGTGAGGCCGTGGAGATGATCCCAGGGCTGGAGCAGCTCTGCTCTGGAGCCAGGCTGGGAGAGTTGGGGTGTTCAGCCTGGAGAAGAGAAGGCTCCAGGGAGACCTGAGAGCACCTTCCAGTGCCTGAAGGGGCTCCAGGAAAGCTGGGGAGGGACTTGGGACAAGGGCAGGGAGGGATGGGATGAGGGGGATGGATGAAAACTGGGAGAGGGAGATGGAGGTTGGAGATGAGGAGGGAATTCTTGGCTGTGAGGGTGGGGAGAGCCTGGCCCAGGTTGCCCAGGGAAGCTGTGGCTGCCCCATCCCTGGCAGTGTTGAAGGGCAGGTTGGATGGGGCTTGGAGCAGCCTGGGCTGGTGGGAGGTGTCCCTGCCCATGCAGGGGGTTGGATCTGGCTGATCTTTCAGGTCCTTCCAACCCAAACCATTCCAGGATTCTGATTCTATGATTCCTCAGCAACCACAAGTTTGGTGGCCTCATGAATCAGCCCATGTGTGTAACTTGGCTCCCAACCCAGGTGCTTGGGCTTCATGTGTGCTTTGTTGCCAGAGCAAGCCACAAACTCCTCCTTTCCTTCCTGCCCTTGAGGTACTTCCCTTTTATTAAGAGCTTTTTCATCTCCAGCATGAAGAGAAAAATTCTTTCCTCGCTTAGGCCTGAGCTTTGCCAACTGTCAAAGGCTTTTGAGGAGCTTTTGGACCTGACTTGGGTTGGCTGGGAAGAGGTTTTGTGTCTGTTTCTCCTCCCAAAGGGCTGCAGGGATGGTGGGACCACAGCAGGTCTGGGCTTCGTGTTGCTCCCTGGGGCTTCACAGGTGGTTTCTCTCACCTGATGAACCAATCTGATGGGTGAGAAGCCACTGGGTTGTACTTGGTACCTTTTCTTATTCCTCCTACGTGTTGGAATCTGGGAACCTCCAGCTCCTGTGTGAGGATGGGCCCTGGGGAAAGGGGAGGAGGTGCAGCCCCTCGCAGGGCTCTTTCAAGCCCCATCCCAAAGGAGCAGTGGGTAAAACCAGTTCCTTCCTCTCTTTTCACTGGGATTCAGAGGGGAGAGAGGCCAGGGTGGATGGGGGGGGACACGTGTGGAGGTTCTGTGCCCCAGGCTGGGTTTGCTGCCTGGATCTGCACAGGGATGAGCAGGGGAGGAGAAAGGGACCTGGGGGTCCTGGTGGGCAGGAGGATGAGCAAGGAATGTGCCCTTGTGGCCAAGAAGTGGCCTCCTGGGGTGGGTTAGAAAGGGGGTGGTTAGTAGGTCAAGGGAGGTTCTCCTGCCCCTTTATTCTGCCTTGGTGAGGCCACATCTGGAGTGTTGTGTCCAGTTCTGGGCCCCTCAGTTCAGGAAGGACAGGGAAGTGCTGGGCAGAGCCCAGGGCAGAGCCACAGAGATGCTGGAGGGAGTGGAACATCTCCCTGATGGGGAAAGGCTGAGGGAGCTGGGTCTGCTGAGCTTGGAGGAGACTGAGGGGCCACCTCATCCGTGTCCACAAACACGTTCAGGGCAGTGTCAGGAGGACAGAGCCAGGCTCTGTTCAGTGATGCCCAGTGACAGGACAAGGGGCAGTGGGTGCAAACTGGAGCACAGGAGGTTCCACATGAATATCAGGAAGAACTTCTTCCCTGTGAGGGTGCCAGAGCCCTGGGCCAGGCTGCCCAGAGAGGCTGTGGAGCCTCCTTCCCTGGAGACATTCCAACCCCCCTGGATCCTGTGGGATGTGCTCTGGGTGCCCCTGCTCTGGCAGGGGGGGTTGGGCTGGGTGTTCTTTCCAGGTCCTTTCCAACCTCTGGGATTCTGGGCTCAAGCAGGGAAGCAGGAGGGGTTTTGTGGTTGTGTTCTCATGACTGGCCTTGAGCCCCCCTCCAAGTGTGGGGAGGGCAGCACCTCCCTCCTGAGTGGGGGCAAATCCTGCCTGACCAGACACTTCCCGAGCTGCACAGCACCACTCCAGAGGCTTCCCAACAGCTGGAAAGATGAGGTTCTTCCTGGAACTGGGAGAGATGATGTCCAAACACCCTCCTGGGGTGCTGGGAGAGGAGCACTGGCTGTGCTGCCTGCCCTGCCACTGCTGGGGCTGTGTTCCCAAGGAAGGATCCTCCTCTGGAGAGGAAGCTCCTTGATGCCAGCCCTGGGGCTTGGGGGGGGGTGGTGAGAAGAGTTTTTCCTGGCTCCAGGCACAGGGAGAGCAGAGGAGCTGGATGTTGGTGGCAATGATCCATCTCCTGTGTGGGCTGGCCAGGGTTGTGTCAGCTACAGCCTGGCCACAAAGCCACCAGGTTCTTGAGTCACCCTGGCCCTGTGTGTGTGGTTTATAAGCCAATCACCCCACGGTTCTGTGTCCCTCAGGAGCCCCTCTGGGGTTTGGGGTGATCCCACAGGAGCTGTTGGGCTGGGGCAGCACCTCTTCCCCGGGGAACTTCCCACCCTGGTGCTGTGGGTTTGCTGCAAGGTTGGGTTGCCCTGCTGCCTTTGCAGCTCTGCAGCCAGAGCAAGGGGAATCCAGAGCTCTGGAATTCTTCCACCCCCCGTTTTTAGAGAGGAAGTCATCGTTCATCTTGCCCAGGCTGCTGTAGGAGATTGTTGTTCCCTTGGGTTCTTCTTCCAGAGCATCCCTGGGGGGGACCCCTCTGCAGCCTTGTCTGCTGGCAAACCCCTTGGTGGTGTTCCCATTTTCTGGTGATCCCCTTGGGAGCTCTCCCAAGGACTTCTCCCTGCCTCTAGGCTTCCAAGAAAACCCCTCTGTTTGGAGTTCATCTTGGGGTTCTTTGGGTTACCTCTGGGTTACCCAGATGAACCCCAGCAGGACCCAAGGGAGCTGGGTCCTGCTGCTCCCCTGGGACAGACCTGGGGGTCCAGGGAGCAGCAATGCCAGAAATCAAGAGCAAAAAAGGGAGGGATCTGCCAGGCTGGGAGAGTCACTTTGGCAGGGAGAGGGTCCCTTGTCCAAATCTACAGCTCTCCTGTTGTCCAAGGCCCTTTGTCTGTCCAGCTCAAAGCCCCTGTCCCTTCTCCTGCCACTCTTTTGTCAAGCTGCCAGCTTTCCAAGGGAAGTCCTGCTTTTCCCAGGAGAACCCACCTTCCTGCAGGGGAGGTTCTGGGGCTGCTGCCCCCCTGGGTTATCAACCCCCCCAGCGTGGGAGGGATACAAACCCCTCGGTTCCATAGAATCAGGGAATGGTTTGGGTGGGAAAGGACCTGAAAGATCATCCAGATCCAACCCCCTGCATGGGCAGGGACACCTCCCACCAGCCCAGGCTGCTCCAAGCCCCATCCAACCTGCCCTTCAACACTGCCAGGGATGGGGCAGCCACAGCTTCCCTGGGCAACCTGGGCCAGGCTCTCACCACCCTCACAGCCAAGAATTCCCTCCTCATCTCCAACCTCCATCTCCCTCTCCCAGTTTCAATCCATCCCCCCTTGTCCTCTCCCTCCCTTCTCTTCTCCCCAGCTTTCCTGGAGCCCTCACAGGGTTTGTAACTCTTTTAGGGCTCCTGACTCACCCTCCTGACTCGGATGGGAAAACCCTTCCTCACGTGAAGCCTGTTTGCAGGCTCAGGCCTCTAATGATGGGGTTTGCCCATCTCGGAGCGTGGGAACTGGGACCATTAAGCCCCTAAACCTCCTGATCATTCCCAATCCATTAATGGTCCTAATTAGGGAGGCCTGGTGCCTCTTTCTCTCCCTAATGACAGTGGTGCTGGTGCCTGCTCGTGCTCGCCCTGCGTGCTGGAGCTTCATTATCTAATGATACAGGGTGTGTTGTGACATGGTTCCAACTGTTGGGTTTGGTGTTGGGTTTGTTGTTGTGGGGTTTTTTTTTTTTTTGGTGCACGTGGCTCACCCAGAGCTGATGGAGCAATGGAAGAAGCCAGGGGAGTGCCAAGAAACCTTTGGGTCAAGTCCTCAGAGTTGGCTGCCAGGTTGTTGGTGAAGAAGGGGGTGAAATGAGGGTTGGGTGAGGGACCTGGAGCTGCTGGAGGAGGTTGTTGTGGGATGAAGAGCTGTTGCATGTTCTCACGTCCCCTCAGGGGCTGAGCTGCCCCCTTCTCTGGGGGGTGTTTAGTTCCCAGTTCCTTCTCCCCTTCTTTCCAGGGAAACCATCTCCACGGCAACCTCAGGCTTCAGGTTCTGCCTTGGAGATGCTCTTCCCTGGTGGGAAGTGGCTGTTCTGGGGGGGTGACAGGGCTCAAGGTGACACCCTCCCCCCCCTTTTATTCTGCTCCCCCCACCCTGCCTGGGGTCAGGGCTGTGCTGGTCAGCGATGGTGTGGCTGGTTGTGCATCCCTTGGTAACTCTCTTGGTCAGACCATGGCCAAAGCTCCAGTTTCTCCATCGTGTTGGAACCCTAGAGCAGCACCTGGATGGTGGGAGCTCTGTCCCCTCTGGGTGCTCCTGGGCTTGGGACGTGATGGCAGGGATGAGGGTTGTCCTGCCAGCTTCTGGCCCCCCCCCCTGGTGCTGTGCAGGAGGGTGGGGAAGCAGGTCCCTTGCAGAGGAGGGCAGAAAACGGGTTGCTCTGAGAATCAGGGTCTTGCTGCAGACCCCCGTGGGGGGCTTGGGTGCTTCCTGGCAGCAGGAAACACGTTTTCCTTCTGGTCTGGCCTCGTGGATGCTGTGGAGCAACTGGGGTGGTGGGGG